>NW_022170403.1:20231385-20241365 GCF_008802855.1 Photinus pyralis
CATTGAATAAAAACACTATTTATTCAATGGTATACTGCAATTAGCAATACATGTTTACGATATCATTATTTGAAAAGCAATTAGGTACCATCCTATAGTACCTAAACAGGTCATTAACGAGCGTACACTGGCAACTAGCAGAAATAATAAAGTTGAAATAGATGATTGTTCTATCCATCAATTTGGCCACTGTTACTTCCTTGCCACTCTAGACCATTATGAGCATTATGGCACATATTCAATCGTGATTAAACTGGGTTCACATTCCGAAGTAGTTGTGGGAAACAGGAAAGGGTCAATTTGCGCATGCATTCGGACTCGGCTTCGTTTACAAATATGCTTCCCCACCCGAAAATCTCGAAAATAATTTTGCGAGGCAGCATTGTGTCGTTCCCGTATATAAGCACGTGGCACACTGGATGGCATATAGCAGTGGTAAGAGCATTGGGTTATAAATCCGGAGGTCGGGTGTTCGAACCTGGGTTGAGGTGAATTTTTCATCTGTGGCAGAGATGGAAATTACCTTAGACCAGTTCCGAGCATTCTACCGGCTACTCCGAATTAGGTTTTCCTGCAGTTTTCCTAATTCGTAAGATAAATACCGGAGTAGTATAGACCAACTTAAGACCTTCTGCAGAGGCACCTCTAAAAAAGCAAGAGAGGAAATTTAATTTCATTAATTTAAATTTAAATTTAATTCATAATGAAAAAACATTGCATTGCATTGTACATAATTAAACCAAATTCTAAATATCGGTATTGACGGAATCGTTGAACAGGCCCTTCCAATGAGCCGGACGGGCGACAAGTGCATGCCAATGCGAGTTTTTTCACCTTTGAGGGAAATACGCTTAACAAAACTCAGGGGTTGCCCGAGAAAAAATCAAAAATTTGTAAAGGAAGAGATCAACGCTTGTGAAAAATTACAGAAGAAGCTGCAACGCCCCAACCCATGTAAAGTAAGGTTAAATATTCATGGCCACCAAAGGGGACCCCGTAAACCGAGGTGAAACCCAAATCCACCATTTTCTAAAGAACGAGTCGAAAAAAAAGGATTCGAAATCTTAGGTTTTCATCAGGACAGTGATTGCCAAGTTTCATTATCAACCTAAAACCACGTGGCCCTGGTTTCAAATGGCGATCTAAACAATGGAAGATCTGTGTGTGCAGGATACCATACACACAGGTGACAGATGCAAAGCTAAGAAATAGGCTTGAAAAATGTAAAAAATTGTTTTGCTAATGGGCCGATTTGTCTGCCACATTAGACCATATTAAATATTTTATTTATTATTTGATTTCATGACACGAGGCGACGTCGTACCCAAAGACTTGAATTTTTAAATTTGTGGAAAAGATTTGCACACTGACCGTCCCAAATCTTTTGCCTACGCGTCATTATGTTCGTTATAAGAACAAATGTCATAGGTGTGGAATAACATGCATATTTATTTGCAAAACTTCCCACCACGAATTATCGGAAAACCAGTATAAAGGAAAAACTTTTTAACCACCCTTTCACCTCTTGCCTCCCAGGTCATTTCCCTTAAAAATTTTAAAATGACAAAAGTGTTTCGATAGGTAGCTAATTTTTGAAAGGTCCTTCGAAGTCCTTTATTTTGACGTTTAATTGTTTAAAAATCGGTCGATTCGTTTTCGAGAAAATTAGAAAAATCTTTATTTAATTTATTTAATCGACCTACTTAATTTGTTCTTCAGTTCAATACATCGCAACGATGTAGATCAATATTATGCTGTCTATTATACCGACAGATGGTATCTGGGCAGGATAATACAAATATGGACACAGCAATAACTGTCAAATTTTTACACATAAGTCGATAAGTTTATTTAAAATTGTTCTTATTTTATAGAAATTAAAATCTGGAACAGCCCATATACGGTAAATATAGAAATCAAGATGAAAATCTACCGCAAATATGAAAATACAATGCAAATGTGAAATTATGCAAAAATATGACAATATACGGCATATATGCAAATATGAAAATATCACGCAAATATGAAAATATATTCAAATATGAAAATAGTGTACACATTTTTTCCATGATGTTAACCCCTCGTTGACATCTGTTGTCAATGATATATAGATTTTATCGTTTATTGAATTCCATGAAATTTTCATTTTTCAGGGTTGTTGCAGTCGCACATAAAGCTTTGTATATATCGCGTCCATAAAGACCCAGTTTATGTACTTGATATATAAATAGCTAGTAAAACACACGTGCTTTAAAGTGGCTAAGTAATGATACTTCAAGTATGACTTTTGAAACTGTCATCTGGGTGAAATAAAAAATCCTCTTAGGTCGCATTCTGTAAATGCAAAACATTTTTTTGGCTGAAGCTTTCACAGACGCGCGTAATTTAGGGTATACTTCCAAATCTGTTCCACTCCAGTTTTGAATGAATGCACCAAAAGATAGAAGATTTGAATACCTTTGACATTTCCTTCATATATGCCAGCATTATCTGACAATTCATTCAAACATATAATGTTCCGACATTTGCATGAAACAAAAATTATTTAGCTAATTCCTGCACTTTCGCCGTTATCTAGGAAATAAGTTGTTAAAAAACTCCCATATAAAATATATATCTTTTATTTTTATCACACACTGATAATACTTTGTTATCAAATTTAACTTCATTCACAAGCTTAAACCCTTAGCATCCATCGGTCGTTAACAGAAGTTTATTTTTTTACATCGAAACAAAGTTATTGAGGAAATCACAAGGCAACTTTTGCACTTTTTGTAAACGCCACCTTAAGGTAGGTACACACACGACAGTCCGCCTGTCGCAGGTGACCTCATGACCTGTCAAGTCCATCTGTCAAAACACCTCTTAATCCATAGTTATAGGTCCACCGTTCATCTCAGTTGGTTAAAAATGTCTGAGAACGGAACAACCTACCATGGATAACAGATATCCAGGAATTTATACACACCTACAAGTCGAAGAGTGGAGTGCGGCAGGTGCCTAGAGCTACTATGGGCAGGTGCACCTGCGACCTGTCAACTTCCACGGCAAGCGTCAGATCACTTGGTAGTTAAGAAATCTGACTGTTTTTGCTCATCCATATTCCCAGGTCGACTTGCCAACTCACCTGCGAAAGGTAGAATTGACAAGTGCACCTGTTGGTGTGTACCGACCTTTACTCCAACATTTAAATTTTTTTATCGAAATATACTTCCGTAGGAATAACGGAGTTAAAATGATTTTACCTGAAACCGTCAAGAAAATCTAAATTTCAGGGCTATTTTGACATTAGAAAGTTGATTTTTACCTAGTACTGTAATATTTTTGCCTGACTCCCATTACGATCCTAGTACATGCAAAATAACAATTAGATCGTTCATTGAATAAGTTATTCAATCAACGATTGGATAATTATAATGCAGACTATGTGGATATTTTTAAATATTAATTACCTACACAAAGGATAATGGTTTTTTAATTACTAACAATTAATGGAATATGTGTGGAAGTAATTATTCCTTTAGTTTTGCGCCAGTCATTAAAAGGGTTGTACGCCTTTTCGTACCTCTTTGGCTCTTTCTTGACTTTATAGGGAGCGAATATTGCACTACGTCGGCCGCAGCTTCGGCTACATTATAACAACGTCTCGCGTAGGTACTCTTCTTCACTGATACCTGCTTTTTTACCTAGTTATAAAGACTCTATAGTTGAAAAGTACAAAGCATAAACTACAAACTGCATTAAAAATGACACTTGTTTTAATATTTTGAAATCTTTATGGAAACAATTAAATAAAGTGATTTTAGCATGCGTGATTAGGTATCAAAATTTCACACATATGAATAATATAATTTGAAAAAGTTATCTACATGTTGCGGTTTCGGGTAAAAGTCCACCTGACTTGGAGACATTAAAGAGATACTCGGACGCTGCGCCTCCTCGTACTTTTCAATAAACCCCCGCGTCATGTAAACGACCACTTTCATGACTTATTATGTAAATAACTATAAACGACTATACTTAATACATACAAAGAGATTAATTACAATTCGGCTGTATCACAAAGCCTGTTATGAAGTTCACAGAGTATTGACGAAATTAAAATACAGGGTCCGGCAAAATGATCTCCCACATTTTAATCTGTAATAAAAACGCCATTGTAAATGTTATATAGATTTTTGTCTTTATTAACTGAAAATGTATGCTATGCCATTTGTTTTTATTAAGTTTTGAAAATTACTGAGTCCAAATGGCGACCATTTTTTTCGATACACATTCGAAGCTGATTTCTGATTTCTCTTACAGCTGCAACAATTTCAGGTGTCCGGACACTTCTGGGTCTACCAGTTGATTTTCTTTTTAAGGCTGAACCTGTAGCTCTAAAATTTGAAACCCGCAACAGTATTGTTTTGCGATCTGGAACTGGAGCATGTCTATCAAGCGCGAAGTGAGTACGAAATGTTCTTTGCGTCGTAATCACAGATTCGTTACTTTTCATAAACGTTTCAATAACAAAGGCACGATGCTCACCCGTCGAATTCATGACTGACAACTGAAATGGCAAGGCCAGAGCTACCAACCGACTACACTAAGCTCCCCTTCTCTTCAGTGATTCTGGTACAGTGGCGGTGCAAAATGTGGGAGATCATTTTGCCGGACCCTGTATTACCTTTGAGTACGAGCGCGGCCGTTTTCGAGCTCAGAAAGGGCGCAGTCTGCCAAAATCTGTAATCAGATAAACACAAGAACAAAAAAAGGGTATGGCCGGCACGGTATTTATTAAAGGGCGAGGTAAAATGTAACATTTGTCATGTCAAACAATACTGTAAATCATAATCAACCCTTAATGGAAAGCAAAAATTCAAATGACTTTAAACTAGCAAAAGCAAAATTTTGATTGACAACGAATCGTCCGTACAAATCGGCGATATAGCGCAAATGTAACGTGAACTCCAAGAAAACTACTTTACAAAGTACAAATAACTAGAATTCTATCCGACCACAGTAATCTCTAAAGGATGTAAAACGTAATCAAGCTAAGGATCGCCGCAATTCACAAGAGCAATAATCTCTAAAAGGTAATACTTGCAGTTACAACTCAGGAACAGTAATTTTGGTGTGAACAATTGGTATGTAGGTCACTGGAACAATTAATTATGTGATTTCCTATAACTCGAACTCAAAATGGCTGTTCTACATAAAAATGCGTCAAAAAAAGTCATTCAAATCCTGAGAGGCATCGAAATAATATTTAAGTAGATAATAACGAAGTAAAATGAAGGAAAAATAGTAAACCAGAAGAGAAAAACCTAAAAGAATTTGCGATTGCCGATTTATCAAGAACTTACGGACTTTTAAAACTCTGGATTTATTAACATTTTGGACTGGACAACCGTCTAATGGAAATATCTCGTAGTTTTCTAATACCTAATACATAAAACAACCCTACAAAAATTCGAAAAATTAAATCCTACTATAAAAGGGCCCCGTTACATCCGCGCACTGTAAAATAAAGGCAATTAAAAATAATAAATAAATATTTTCTGAATTTTTACCCTGAGATTTATACTACATCGTAATCGTATATATCATAAAACATTTGCTGTGGCTAGCACAGATACCACCAGCGCATGCGCAATTCTACCTTTTTATGTTTAAGAATATATGTACCATATTTGGTTCCAATTGGTTCAACCGCTTAGCCGGAAATGAGAGTACAGACAGACAGACCGATCGACATCATCGAAATTTTGTTTGATTCATTTTTTACTACCTAATTACCAAACTTGCGCGAGTAGAAGAAAATTTGACAAAAAAGTTTCTGTATCTACGCAAGCGCATCCCAACTTTCTTATTTGTTTAAAAAATTGGGGTTCGACCGAGGGTTTGACATGCGCGATCGGATTAAGTAAAAATATGTTTAGCCCCACACTAATTTACTCAAGAGGTCGTTGTAGTAAACCAATCCAAACAACAAAAACAGTTCATTAAACTGAACGCATTTCGACCGGAAATCTATCATCACCAGCAAATAACTGAATGTAATTGTTTATAGTCATACAGTGGTGAAATGCGTATTTCTGTTTAATTTTTGTGTTGAAATTGATTTCCTTTATCCACCCGCATGAGTGCAGCAGTCTTACTTACTGCTCGTCGAGGAATTTCTGAATCCTCAACTGAAATGAAGTGAAATCTGGCTCTTTTTTCGTCGTCAATTGTTATCATCATCTTCTGACTGAAGCTGTGTCGAATTATCGCAGCACATGTCATCTAAATTGTAGTGCCTTATTATGAATAGATCCGATTCTATTTTATTTTGTTGAAACGACACACCTTAATCAAACTTATTTATTAAATTTTAGTGCCATCACTCTTCTTAATTACTTCCCATTTCTCAAGCTAAGGGCAGTAACTTTTGATTTTGTGTTAAGGATGTTTGGAATGCTTTACGAAATTATACGTTGCACGAGATAAAAGTTATTATGGCACAACGAAATTAAATTGCATAATAGAATGAATGAAAAAATTTACTTCCACTTGATGTATGTTATAATGGCGATGCATATGTTTCACGCATAGATAAGCAAATACAATGACCTATACAAAAATGAATCAAAAAATTGGTTTTGTTGTTTGCATTTTATAAATAGGATTCTCATTTTAATAACGTTGTGGAATGGATTTATTAATTATGCTAGTGAGCGTATGGTCAATAGAGGAGTACACCTGTTACCTATAATGACAATGTGCATTTAAGTATACATTCTATCATTATTTTTGAGCGTTTCCCAATGCTGGTTTTAAAATGAACATTCACTGTTTTAGGATTTTTTAATGCGTATCTTAAATTTTTACTCATATCAAAAAATGGTACTTCTAAAACGGCTCTGCTACTGGTTCACAATTAGAAATATGCGGGGTGTTCCTAAATATGATGTAAAGACGGGAGGGACTAATTCTTTAGCTTTTGTTATGACTAAAAGTTCATAAATACAGGGTGTTAAAATTTCAAGATTTTTCTTTATATCTTCTACAGTTTTCGAGATATCTCACCTCAAATTTAAAATATAAGATACGCTGAAGAGATTAGATCATTGGTCATGTCAATGAGAATCTACATTCTACAGGGTGTTGTTTATTCAAAGATCATGGTCCATTTTCTACATATGAACTTTTTTTCGGTGCGCCGCTCACCGCTGGTGGATTGTGAAACAAGAATTTAATTTTCTGCTTTATTTAGAAGCTTTTTGGTCCATTGTAATTTTTTATTATCTGTGACCGTTATCGAGAAAAAAAATCAATTTCCCGTAGTTAGCTAAATGAAAGTATAGGTTTTAAAATGGTCCAGTAGGCGCTGGCTTTATTTGGATAATATCTTGTTTTTATTAGCTTTGACGTTAGCATTTAAAATTGTTTCTTTTGCATATGTTTATAAATTAATGGTTTAAATTGTAAAGTGTACCGTAGAACTGTAACACCCTGTAGATAGGTAACGAAGCGTTTGCGGACCTATGTTTATATGAATGTTTATCGGTTTATAGCCATAAAATAAGGGAATTAACATCTTCCGTATTTACATCATATTTAGGACGACCCTGTATAAATTAACGTTAAAGAAAAGCAACCATTTGGACGGTTTTGGGTATTACTGGAGTCGAAAAGAAAGGAATGAAATGAAATTAGAGAACTTGTACAAACAGAACAGAAAACAGCTTCTACATTGAGAATATTTTCTGATGTAATCGAGACAAAAGCTCCCGCGCCAGTAAGAATGGGAAAAAACGAACTTTCCCGCTTGTAAATTCTTCTACATAGAGTACATCAAATGCAATGTTAATTAGCCGGACCTCCTCCCTCCTCCAATCCAGAAGGTATCTAAGGTCCTGGACACGGTTACCGCTATGCAAGATACACATCAGGATTTACCTTTGCACGAGAGACTTGGTTAGTTACATACAAAAAAGCCAAATTGGTACACCAAAGAATTGAAGTCACTAATCGATCTAAATGAAAACTATGAAATGGCCAATCCTAAGATAAATCAAATGGACAAAAAACTTACAGTAAAACTTGCAAATGCAACAACATTCAGGAGTTACATACCCCAGCTGAATGCAACATAATTTACTATAAACGTGTAAACAAATATAGAAAACGGGCCCCTGGGTATGGCTATAGCATCTGCAAAAGCAAATTTTGAACCTGGTGTTAGTTTTGCTTGTATGCTTTATGAAATATCATTTAATTACTTTTATAAATAAGAAAGTTGGCACTGCGCATGCGCAAAACCAAATTTTGAAACTGGCGTTAAATGTGGCCGAAAAAAAAATTGCTACATTGTTGTAAAGTAACTGCATTGTTTTTAAAGATTAGCGTATTTTTAAACGGTGTCTCTATTTATGCCAACGGTATCCGTAGGTTGATTTTTAGCTTCCTAGCATGTGCTAGGTAGCTATTGCGATAGCCGTTTTTTGAACATTTCAAAATTTCATCAAATGTCGACGTTTTAGACCATTTTAAGCAACTTTTAAAGAATAAAATTTTTTCCCGTCTGTATGTACGTACGTACGTTTGTTGGCAATTTTCTGAGAAACCGGCTCGACGGATTTTGTTGAAATTTTGTATATATGTTTTAGGCATACCGAACAGAAAAATAACGGGCCGGATTTTTGAAAAAAAATTTTGGAGCGCCGTAACGGCATCGAACTTTTTTTTTTCAAATAGCAACCTAAAATTTTTATTCTATTATTTGGAAGACCTTATTTTCCTGTGTACAACCTACAAAAAATTGGGCCGGGTTATATTATCAAAAAACGGAGAAAAAAATTGTCAAAGTCAAAAAATTGTGTTGCATTATGTGCAAAACGCAACGATCTTGTTTCTGAAGCAATTTAAACGAAATTTCTATGGTAAGTCCCTTTAATAAAAGCAAACAAAATTCATGCGCAAAAATCGTGTTGCGCAAAAATCGTGTTGCGCATGCGCAGAAATGAAATTTTCTTATTTATGGAACAATTAAAACGAAATTTGGATGGTAGGTCCTCCTAATAAAAGAAAACAAAATGCATGCGCAAAAAATCGAGTTGCGCATGTGCAACATCCAACTTCTTATTTATGGAGCAATTTTAACGAAAATTGGATGGTAGGTCCCTCTAATAAAAGCAAACAAAATGCATGCGCAAAAATCGTGTTGCGCATGCGCAGAAATCGTGTTGCGCATGCGCAGAAATGCAACTTTCTTATTTATGGAACAATTTTAACGAAATTTAGATGGTAGGTCCTTTTAATAAAAGCTAACAAAATGCATGCGCAAAAAATAGTGTTGCGCATGTGCAACATCCAACTTTCTCATTTATGGAGCAATTTTAACGAAATTTGGATGGTAGGTCCCTCTAATAAAAGCAAACAAAATGCATGCGTAAAAAATGCACCTTTCTTATTTTTTCCGTCTGTATGTACGTACATATGTTGGCAATTTTTGGTTTCAGCTAGGAAGCTATTCTGTCAAGAATTTGACACCTGGTTTTAAATCGACGCATCTCAATCTCAAGGAGAATACGTAAAGATGATGTAGGGATCAAGGCAGAAAGAAGGCGAACCACATTGTAGTGATGTGACATTTCGAACAGTATTTGTTTTAGAGCTTCTGGTAGGAATTCAAATAATGGAAATTTCTACCAATAGAGGGCAGTGATTTGACGAATGTATTTATGGTTATCACCAGTTACCACCATCATTACTCCCATATTCCTAAGCAAGAATAGAATTAATTTCCGTACTTACCCGAGACAAAACAAAATTCCTGAAATCAAAAGAAGCTGACCAAGCTTGTTTGTACATACATGGTAATTCTTCCAGTATTTAGAAATAATGCGCCAATTACAGTAAGACTTGATAATGTCAGCTCGAAGGAACGCGCTCCAACTTACGCCGAAAATAATACTCACAACGTTGTCCACCTATATCTCTCGTTATCAGCA
>NW_022170403.1:20241465-20302626 GCF_008802855.1 Photinus pyralis
TATACAGGGTGTTACACGACCGTTCGAAAAAAAAAAATCGGGTTGTAGAGGGCATCAAAACAAGCACTTTTTCCAAATAAACCGAGGGTCCAACGTGTTTCGTTTGGGAGCCACCCCCCAAAGAGTGTTGAAATCTGCATTTCTTCTTTAATTTTTTTCTGAGCAACCATAAGAGTTACAAAGTCGGGTGGCATGTCTTTGAATAGGTTTTTGGGTATGCTCTTTCCGATTTTGCAATTTTTTTTTCAAAATTCCTACCCCTAAAGGGCGCACCCCTAAACTAGGGTGCAAAAAAAAATTCTGATTTCGACGAAATTTGGTATCTGGGTTTTTTTTAACATGAAAATCACGAATCTGAAATTAGTTTTTGAAAATTCGAAAAAAAAAGTTCCACTGCAATTCTTGGCGGGACAACGAAAATAGAGATAATTTCACGAAATTTGTTGTGTACATACTAAACGAGTTAAGGAACAAAACTGTCGAACAGTTTTTTAAAATAACTTTTCAAACAAAAGTTATACTCATTTGAATGTTGGTCCTTCGGGTCGCGAAGTGTCCCAAGCCTACTAGTAAGCCATAATTTCGCATGTGTTGGTTGACAATGTCGCAAAAACAAAAGATTAACGGTTTGAGTCGATATTTTGTTATTTGGAATTAATTCGGTCATTAAATGATTAAAAAATTCGATGTATCGATTAAAACACCTACCAAGGTATCTTAAAGCGCTGATCGATTGTTTATTATCTAAATAAGGTAGGGGAAAAGTTTTATTCAGTTGAAGATAATCTTAAAGGTCACGGTTCATTTTTTCTAGAAAACATTTGGCAGTTCTGAAAAGAACTCATACGGAAAGTGATTTGACTTTTTCCCCTACCTTATTTAGATAATAAATAATCGATCAGCGCTTTAAGATACCTTGGTAGGTGTTTTAATCGATACATCGAATTTTTTAATCATTTAATGACCGAATTAATTCCAAATAACAAAATATCGACTCAAACCGTTAATCTTTTGTTTTTGCGACATTGTCAACCAACACATGCGAAATTATGGCTTACTAGTAGGCTTGGGACACTTCGCGACCCGAAGGACCAACATTCAAATGAGTATAACTTTTGTTTGAAAAGTTATTTTAAAAAAACTGTTCGACAGTTTTGTTCCTTAACTCGTTTAGTATGTACACAACAAATTTCGTGGAATTATCTCTATTTTCGTTGTCCCGCCAAGAATTGCAGTGGAACTTTTTTTTTTCGAATTTTCAAAAACTAATTTCAGATTCGTGATTTTCATGTTAAAAAAACCCCAGATACCAAATTTCGTCGAAATCAGAATTTTTTTTTGCACCCTAGTTTAGGGGTGCGCCCTTTAGGGGTGCGCCCTTTAGGGGTAGGAATTTTGAAAAAAAAATTGCAAAATCGGAAAGAGCATACCCAAAAACCTATTCAAAGACATGCCACCCGACTTTGTAACTCTTATGGTTGCTGAGAAAAAAATTAAAGAAGAAATGCAGATTTCAACATTCTTTGGGGGGTGGCTCCCAAACGAAACACGTTGGACCCTCGGTTTATTTGGAAAAAGTGCTTGTTTTGATGCCCTCTACAACCCGATTTTTTTTTTCGAACGGTCGTGTAACACCCTGTATATAGAAGTAGGTATAGATGAATAGACGGAGGTTCCAGCGTCTAGTTATTTTAACCAAAGTGTTGAAATTTGGGAAAGTTTCTATTTCCGCTTGTTTCAATTTCTGTTTCGGCCATCATTTTTTAACAGACCAATAGGACCCTGTTAGGTAACCGATCGTTTTCTTACTGTTAAATTCAACTTAGGTAATGACTATAGCGTATAGTACTTATCCCTTAGACAAGGGAAGAATATTATTGTCGGTGTTTCTTGTGAGAACTCAGGTCTAGCCTGGTTAACTAATCGCACGGATTAATATCAAGTAACGATTAGTGTCTGTGTCTGTGTCTGGTGAAGTTATGTCGGGTTCTAAAGACAAATAAAAAATAAAATAAATATTCACACACTCACATTGGAAATCTAGAGATAGTATGTAATTCATACTTACCAACATAGCTATTAATGGCCCCACTAGTCAACGCTATCAGGAAAGAAGAAAACAAAACAAAAATATCATTATAATAATTCCTGTAATTTTATTAAATAGAGTTTATTGTGTAAGTATCATTATTATTATTACACAATTCGTAACATAATATGGACGCATAATTCGCAAGCCTGTCTGCCAAATTATTTTGCGCATGCGCAACCCTTTTTTTAATCTCCGCTAATTATGAACCGAATTGCATGAAATTTTGTACGTAGGCACCTCAAATCAAAGTAAAACTAATGCCGAATCAAAAAAATTGTTTTGCGCATGTGCAATTTCAAATTTTTTATTTGTTCAGATATTTAAATGAAATTTCGTACATACGGACCTCGAATAAAAGTAAAACTAATACCAATTGAAAAATTTGTTTTTTATTATACCTGAATCACAATCTCCGTTTTAAACACTCAAATGCGTGCGAAAAAAGGCCTTTAAAACACACGGGCTTTAAAGTTGCTGTAACGATACTTCAAGTATGACTTTTGAAACTGTCATCTGGATGAAATAAAAAATCCTCTTAGGTCGCTTTCTGTAAATGCAGAGCATTTCTTTGGCTTTTGTACCCATCCTTTGGTTGAAGCTTTCACAAACGCGCGTAATTTAGGGTATGCTTCCAAATCTGTTCCACTTTTTAATCGCAACATTGCTTGGAAGTTTTGAATGAATGCACCAAAATATAGAAGATTTAAATACCTTTGACATTTCCTTCATGTATGCCAACATTATCGATTCATTTAAGACTGTATTCGTAAGTAACTTCCTATTCATCCATGGAAACAACTTTTCATATTCTTTATAATAGGCTTTACTGGATTTGGATTTTACACCTACCAACGTTTGTTTAGATTTTACAACAATCAATTTAATGGACGGTGTATTATCTTTTTCAACGGAAATCGTTTAATTCACAAAGACGATGATTTTTTAAGCAAACGTCAAGTGACATTTCCATGGCAATCGTGAAATTACGAACACCCAGCCCACTTAATTAGACATGTATATTTGAGTATAACGTCAATATGACTTCATTGTATTTCCTATTTTTCAATTATACTGCAGGTATAATAAAAAATACTATAAGATTGATCTTTAAAGCACTTGCAACGTTAAAGGCACTCCGCTTTGCGTCGTGCCCTTAAACTCGTTGCGCGTGCTTTAAAGACTTGATTATACACTTGTATCTTAACATACTATTACAAGCTATGCTGATCTGGTGGGACAGAATCAATCCTTTAAGGTGTATTGCAAAATGATGTTTGTGCGAAGATCTCGAAGATCGTTCGGTATTCAGTTGTATCGGATTTTTGACATTGTTTGGGTGGAGTTCCAGTGGATGCTTGCTGGAAGTTTAATCAGTATTCAGCGGATTGATTTTCAACAACTGAGTATAGTTAGAACAAGTATAAATTGTGCACAGCTCTTGTGTAGATAAAGCGCGTTTTTTAAAACCAAAATAGCTTTTGTTTTGACATCGCCAATGCATATATTTCTTGCAGACGTGTCAATCGCCCTTTGTGAGTACCCTCTTCCGACAATCCGTTCTTGAGGTATAAGGGAATATACACTATAAGAGGTCGAGGAGGAGGGTTATGGTTGCTGTAAATAAATTCCTTTCATTGAGACCTTTCATTAGAGTACCCTGAAGGATAAAACTAGGCATGGGCAAGTTGTGAACCACTTGGTTAGTTTCGTAAAGAAGATATAGTAGACCGGGAGGCAGCGTACATAGTAACTAAACCATAAGCGACAAAAAATTCGACAATACAGGCTGAAAGTACGTTGAAAACTAATAATAAAATCACTAGTCTGCCAGTCGTAAGTGGCATTCACTTGGGGCGGCGCTGAATAGGTGACTTCTTTAGGTGATCAACTAAATTACCAAACTATAAGGGTCACGGAAAAGATTTGTATCAAGAAATCCCATTTTTTCCATAGTTTTCAGATATGCTATGGCAGAAGATTTCAAGTGCAGCGTTGGTAGCGAAAGACCGCCCTCCAATGTAGGGAATAACACTCCTGAACTAAACCATGAGGACCGTATAAAAATTATGCATAAAAGATTCCTCTTTTTGTCACTACTTTAAAATATATCCTGGCAGACGATATTAAGTGTAGCTTTAATAGTGGCAGACGTCTTAGAAGTTAAAAAATTTAGGTATAGTAAATCCCAGCGAGTGCGAGCGTGTGAGAGATAAGCGCGCGAGACCATAACGAACAGAGATAGCGATAGGCTTGGATGAAAAAGTAACTGGATTGCTAGCACAGTCAAATTAATGAAGCCAACACCTACAGCGCCATCACAGGGCAGTTGTGCGGTTTGTGAAACGAAGTTAGTAGTTGTGTTACTTTTATATACTATTATTTTAAAAAGAGACCCTGAAGTTGTTTGGTAAACAAATGTGATGAATGTGATGCAGTTTATAACCTTAAAAACAAGGACATTAAAACAGAAACGTTTTTCGCGTAAGTAAAAGGCTAATTAGGTTCCTTCAATTTTCCCAAATACCTCAAATGAAAATGTCGATGGTTTCTCCGACCAAGAACGAGTTGAAGAAATGACAGTAGATGAAAATGTACCTAAACACCTTTTCCTGATCATCAAAATATGGACCTTAATCGTTGTGGAACACCCTCACCGTCATTAACACGTTATCCTGGAGATTGGTTAGACGCTGCAATAAACATGTACATTTGTTAAATAAAAGCTTATTCCACGATCTATTGGTATTATTATTCAAAAATTATATCTACTTCAAATTTATTTATTATATAAATTAATTCATAAAGTATAAAGTTAAACAGTTATCGTATAAATATGTTGTGTGGATATACTTGTCCTTGCAAATTTCATATTTAGCACCTCAGATTTAGTTCTCATTTTAGTCATACCCAGTGATGGCGCTGCAGATGTTGGCTGCAATTTTTATATTATAGTAGATAATGTATTAAGGGATAAAACAAGAGTATAATTCCCTGAGGGAACAGTAATACTCCGAGCGACGTAGTAGCGAGGGTATTGCGTTCCGCGAGGGGAATTATACTCCGTTTTATCCCGTGGTACATTCTACGTTTTATTTTTTATTGATAATAGTAGAATTGCTGTTGATAAGTAAATTAATTTCTTCGACCATATAGTACATGGACTGCTAATTGTAACGAAAATATGGTCAAGGACATCGCCTGGGTATGTGAGTTTCAGGGTAAACGAGTCTTTCCGAAGTTGTTCGATTAGACACGATTTGAGACTGTCAACCTATAAATTAATAAACGTCAATGAATTAATCGCCTAGATATGCCAAAAAAGCAAACCTATTCTTATTAGTGGACGTGTAGAAGATAATCAAGAGTATTTAAAGCTTCCCGTACTACGCGGTTAATATAAAAACTACTCTTTACGCGATCCGAGTGGTGTTCATACGACTTTAGTTTACCCTGAGATTCACATACCCACGACTACAGTGCCCTCTATCCGTGACCACCCATTTTGTATTGAAAGCATAGGGCTAATAGCAGTCCATGTACTATATGGTCTAAAGATTAATTTGCAAATAAAAATTTCACATCTGATTCGCGTTGTTGCATATGGGGTTGGCTGCGACTGCCATGGTTACCTAGTAACGTACATAAACAACAAAAAATGCTGCGTCCGTCATTTTGAAAGCAATTTTTGTGTCGTTTGGCTTTGTTCAAGAACGGAAAATGTTGGAAGGGAATGAAGATGATGATGTTCCCATGGGGGGAATAAAAGAAGCTGAAGACGCTCTTAAGGAGTTAGTGCCGGCGGCTTCAAAAACATTATATGAAAACGAATACTCCAAGTTTTGTAAATTGCGATCGGAAAAATCCTTGAAGATTGTGAACGAAAAAATTCTTTTGGCGTATTTTAGTGAACGATCTAAGCAGGGAAAACCGTCTTGTTTGTGGACCTACTACTCCATGCTATTAGATCCATGCTGCGTGTGCGAGAGAACCTAGACATTTCAAGGTATTTGTTCAGTGATTAACGCAAAACTATCCGTCGTACGTTAATTACACGGTTCGGTTGTAGAATAAAAGTCTAAAACTCTTAAAATTCTTCTATTCTAATTTATACAGACCTTTATAAAAATAATCGTTTCTGTCACGTCAAAAACTTTATTTATCAATGCCATCTCTTATATAATCAAATATTAATTAATTCTAGGTGTCTCTGACAGTATTATTTATACACATTATTAGTCGAATTTGAACAATACTAAGACGTTCTTTTAGATTATGGTTATGGGCAATTGAAAACGTTTTTAAAAATAAGAATCAGGGATTTAAGCCCAAGAAGTCTAAGATTCGCCATTCACTGTCTGAGAGAAATCTGAAAAGTACCTATAGTCCAGTCGTCAGAGCAATAAAAGGGGTTCTACCGAAAAATAATTCAAGGAGTTTTGATTTCTTGTGTATGGTGTAAGGTAAAGTGTCAAATACAACATATTCATTTTGCGACCTCGAAATCCCTGAGGAAATTGTAAAAAAACTCGTGTTTTGTTGAAAAAATTTATTTTTGCCAAATATTTTGGTTCTCGTGTGTTTTAGGAAAAATATTCGCCTATACAAAAATGAAAGGGATTAAATTCTCTTTAATTTATATCTCATTCATTTTTGCTGTAAAGTTGATAGTTTCGATGTAGCGGGTCTGTAAATGTAAGTATTTTTTTATCGCAATTGTACAAGTTCCTGATTCGTTAGTTTTCTGTGGCCTAATCCACGAAGCGAATTTAATCGAGTTTCCTTCGCTTTGTCTTTTTCCATGGTCCTGGTTTTTCAATATCTTCAGGTTCTGATTCGTCACTTCTCTCCTCATTAGATTCGCATTCTTGATCGTCATCCAATTCTTCTATTATTTGGCCCATAATTGTTATCGGAGCTGCATCTTCTTCATCATCATTTTCAGAAAGCAAGTGTTGCGCATTATCGCAAGAGTCACCGTTGATGCATCCACATGTTACTGCATTTTAATCCAGTTTTCCTGCACCCACAGGCCGGTCCACAGCCTTTTTTGCATTTACACGAAATGCATTTTAGCAGTTTTTCAGGCGAGGGGGGCCTGCAAAGTCGTAACTGGGGGTCGATTTTTGGCCGTACGTTTCCTTAAAACGTATACGTATTCGTAAAGAAACGTATATTTGCAATTTTTGACCATACGTTTATATTGCGTATACGTTCAATTGTGTTCGTTTTTCTGCGAGCGGGTAAATGGCGTTCGCAAACGCTCGCAACTGACGTTTTGTGGGTTATGTATTGGTTAGTGTTGAAGTTTTGACTCTTGAGACTTGAGAGGTTTCTACTAACAACAATGAATGAAGCTGTGTGTTTATAATAGACAATTTAGAGAATGCCGAACGCAATTATCGCCCGAATAGGAACCGTAATCCTTGCAACCCCATAGAAGTCTTAAATGAAGCACAATTTATCAAAATGTATCAGCTACTTCTTTCCACGAGTCTTGCATTTTCTTGCACGTTAAAGTCGTAGTTTGTTTCCCTGCTATTATATCGGGGTGGTTTTTTGCAAATTCTACAAGCCACCTTTTTTGGTTTTGCGTGGTATTGCACCCTCGCTTTGGCGTGTCCATCGTGTTTTCAGTATTCATGCTAATCAGTGCCTAAAATATTATTATTCTTTAATTTGAAATGACTGAGCAATATCTTCACCTCACCACCTAAGCTCAAACCCAAACGTCAATGAACGTCAAATAGTCCGTTTACTTCTAATCAATCAATAAAGGCGACGTTGTCATATGCACTGTACGTTTCGGTTCCAGGCAGTTACGAACAGTTGTCAAAAATTGCATTTGGAAAACGTATACGTTTTTAAGTCTTCACATCTAAGCGTATACGAATAGATGCGACTGGTTTCAAAAATCGACCCCCTGGAAGAAGTAGTCCACTGTCATTTATTTTCCATCCCCAGTTTGTAGGTGGTTTTTCATTACCGCGCCAAAGTTGCACTTGGTGGTAAGTTCTCAAAGAATGCTGGCGCGCTGCTGCTTCGGTAGGTGGTAATAAGGCGAGATTGGTTTTGCTTTTAGTTATTGATTCCAAAAAGCAACGGTAACGATGTGTCCGAAGGTTTAGCACCGTGCAATGATAAAAGTAAACGGTGCCCTGCTTCAACGACAGCTTCAAGCTCAACATTTTCGTCATTAAAAACTTGGACGTACTGCTCTAAGTGCTTACTCTTCTTAAAGACAGTGATGAATTTTGTTTTCCCTTGTTTAAAGATAGCGGAAGTTGTGTCGCAGCCGCTGATCGCATGAAGATCAAGTAGATGTTGTCACACTTTTATGTCTTGTGGTTGTAGACTTTGCACAGAGTACATTTTTTGCACCATTTTACCTTTTCCGGGTTTAAGAAAGTATATGTTGGGATGAGCAGCCCCTAATGTCATCAGTATAACCAGCAAATGTATGTCTTCTCCAACTATGACGATAGAATCAAATGTGGATGAGTGGTTAATTAATTAATTAATTAATTGCCCAATAAACGAAAGCAGTTTTAACCACAGAAAAGATATTAAACAGATGCGAAAGTAGTGTCGGCGAAAAAGTCGGGGTCGGATTAAAAAAAAATATTATTCAAATAAAAATGCTAGTTTTTACTTAATAGTACCTTAGTCGGGAATTTAAAATTCTAGCTACAATATAATACGATATTAAAAACAAATTGGTACAACCGGCTTGCCCACGGCTCCACGAAAACGCGCCCTTCAGAAATGTGTGCGGAGTGATGAAAAGTAGGTACTTAGGTACATTTACAGAGCCGCCGCATCGAAACAATTAACTTTACAGCAAAAATGAATGGAACATAAATTAAAGAGAATTTTGTTCCCTTCATTTTTGTATAGGTGAATATTTTTCCTAAAACGCACGAGAACCGAAATATTTGCCAAAAATCAATTTTTTCAACAAAACACGATTTTTTTTACAATTTCCGCAAGGAGTTCGAGGTCGCAAAATGAATATGTTGTTTTTGACACTTGACCTTACACCATGCACCAGAAATCAAAACTCCTTGAATTATTTTTAGGCAAAAAGTACCTGACGACTGGGCTACTAGATGTATTTCAAGATGTTGTTTTACACACAATTGCTACGGCAATGGATCTGTATCACAACCTACAAAATGAATGAAGTTAAGTATCGTAAAAGAAGACCATTTTGAGAAATATAACATGGTTACCACCTATGAAATGTCATTCTCGTTCCTTCTGTAGGTTTTGACTTATATTACACGATTGACAGCTAACCATTGTGTTTGACTTTACCGTAAATGTCAATTCATTGTCAAAGTAGTTCTATTGTTCTGACAGGGACTTAGATTTTATAACTCCCGTTGTTATGACAGCGGGAATTATGTGTCTGTTTATGTGGCTATAGACTAGTACAGGGTCCGTCAAAATGATCTCCCACATTTTAATCTGTAATAAAAACGCCATTGTAAATGTTATATAGATTTTGTCTTTATTAACTGAAAATGTATGCTATGCCATTTGTTTTTATTAAGTTTTGAAAATTACAGAGTCCAAATGGCGACCATTTTTTTCGATACACATTCGAAGCTGATTTCTGAAAGTTTCCATCACTCAATTTCAATTTCAGGTGTCCGGACACTTCTGGGTCTACCAGTTGATTTTCTTTTTAAGGCTGAACCTGTAACTCTAAAATTTTAAACCCACAACAGTATTGTTTTGCGATCTGGAACTGGACCATGTCTACCAAGCGCGAAGTGAGTACGAAATGTTCTTTGCGTCGTAATCACAGATTCGTTACTTTTCATAAACGTTTCAATAACAAAGGCACGATGCTCACCCGTCCATTTCATGACTGACAACTGAAATGGCAAGGCCAGAGCTACCAACCGACTACACTAAGCTCCCCCTCTCTTCAGTGATTCTGGCACAGTGGCGGTGCAAAATGTGGGAGATCATTTTGCCGGACCCTGTATTTTAACCACCATGTAAATTATCAATAAAAAATAAAATATTATACGATGCTAGCAGTCCAGGTTTAAATGGTCGAAGGCGATAGGATACTGACTACTGAGATCTTTCAAACCATTTGATTCTAAACTTCTCATTCACATAGTTCCATCCACTTCAATCATACGGTTTGTAGAAGGTCAGACATTTTCGGTGGCATTCGCCTAAAATGTGATGAACTAAACCATGAGGACCATGGTCAAAGTCATAAATACATACGGTAAATGCGTGGGAACCCGGTAACGCGTTACACACATCAACACCCAAATTCACGAACATCTCTCGAAGATTTATGAATTTCTGTGTGTTATTGGAAAAGAGACCTACTTCCATCTATACCTTGATGGTAGCGTCAATTTTACATTTCCCAAAGCAATAACAGCAATATCCATATCGGAAGCGCTAATAATGACTTCGCTACTTGTTGGTAGTTTACCAAAATGGTAAATTATTCGAGAATCTGCTTCTTAGTGGCTGCAGCACAATTCAGTTTTTCATCTTCCCTTGCCACAAATTTATAGCACTTATCTTCATATGTTGCATACACAATATAAATTGCATACACAACTTCCCGTCCAAGTAAAGCACAATAGGTCTTTTTTGCCCATGAACGGTATAAGTAATCTATAAGAGAGGCTATGAAACTATCATTGCGAAGTGTTTTTATGAAATTTGCAGGATGCTTCTGACTGGGACCAAAAATTTAGTAGGATTGTAATATTTCCCTATTTTGATCCCAACGATCATGTTCTGCGTCCTTCATGGAAGGGGTAACTATATCTTTCAAAAGTCAGATGAACTTCATTTGGTGACACAGCACAAATCTTGCCGAGGATGTGTTCAGAAAATCGCTCAAACGTTTACCGTTTATCCAAAAAAATAATCCATCGATTAAAAAAACATCTACAACTGGCGATGGACTAGGAGCACTTGGAGAATCATACTTCCGAAAAAGTTTCAGTAAAACAAACTTGACTATTTTAATCATCGATCCATCAATGTTGCATAGAGACAACGGCACTGGAGTCAGAGGGTAGTTTAGAACGAGCTGAAGGTCTATCTTCTTTTCTCTTCAGGTTTTCTGTTTCTCAGTGTGAAAAGAACAATCTTATCACGAAATAAACAATTTATTATTTTCCCTAATTTAATTCGTTTGGTAACTCCAAGCGGTGCGTAAATCTATAGCTATCTCTGTTCGTTGTGCTCTCGCGCGCTTATCTCTCACACGCTCGCACTCGCTGGGATTTACTATACCTAAATTTTTTAACTTCTAAGACGTCTGCCACTATTAAAACTACACTTAATATCGTCTGCCAGAATATATTTTAAAGTAGTAACAAAAAGAGGAATTTTTTATGTATAATTTTTATATGGTCCTCATGGTTTAGTTCAGGGGTGTTTTTCCCTACATTGAAGGGCGTCTTTCGCTACCAACGCTGCACTTGAAATCGTCTGTCATAGCATATTTGAAAACTATGGAGAAAATAGGATTTCGTGATACAAATCTTATCCGTGACCCTTATAGTTTGGTAATTTAGTGGATCACCTAAAGAAGTCTCCAATTCAGCGCCGCCCCAAGTTAATGCTGCCACTTACGACTGGCAGACGAGTGATTTTATTATTAGTTTTCAACGTACTTTCAGCCTGTATTGTCGAATATTTTGTCGCTTATGGTTTAGTTACTATGTACGCTGCCTCCCGGTTTATAGGGGGCTTTCACCATGAAGCCCATCATCGTTAGCCGTAATCGTACGTATTCGACATACGAGACGAGACACGTTCAATAAATACACGTTCGAGCGGTGTTACATACAAAGCGGTTCATTTAAGCTAAACAAAATTGCCATTACTACATAAGCAGGCATCCCACTGCTTCACAAAACGCGGTAGACCGGTGGCATACCACTCCTGTGGCTGTTGACAGAACCATGTCAAAACTGCCTGCTCGACTTCAGCGTCCAAATGGAATCGCTGTCCCTTAAGTGCCTTCTTTAAGAGTCCAAAGACATGGAAGTCATAGGGTGACAGAACCGAGCTGTGACGGGGGTGTTCTAATACCTCCTACCTCAGTCGCGCTATCTGTGACGTGATAATGTTAGCGATATGCGGACGGGCGTTATCGTGAAAGAGAATCACGCCTTTCGTAAGCATCCCAAGACGTTTATTCTTTATGGCTGTACGCAAGCGAGTCAAAGTTTCACTGTATCGGACAGCATTGATGTTAACACGAGGGTCTTTAAATTCATGGTTGACGATGATCGAAAAAGCAAGTACTGCTCGGCGATCGATCTTCGACGCTCCAACGATATGACCTGCCTTACTGAAACGTGCACAACTGTGTATTCTACGAATATCACGAGTCAACTGTCACAGTAGACACCTACATCACCGACGACCGTCTTATGTAATTTTCTGCGGTTATAGCAAAACTAAGTCATTCCTGCTACAGCGTTCGAACGTGTATTTATTGAACATGCCTCGTATTATTTCTTCCGTGGCTTACTCAACATTCCTTTACTTATTCACATGGATTAAATTACATTTTCGGCAGTTTTCAAATATGCTACATCTACAAAGGTACATACCTGGTGTGGGATTAACAATTAAATGTTTTGGTTAGTTGGTAGACTAAAGGTGAACAAACGGTGTTTTACCTCATTATTAAAGTAGCTTTGTACCTAACTGTACCTATATTGTATGAAACAAGGCTAACAAGCTTAGGTAACACCCAATTAGTTAGCACTACACAATTAATCCTATAACAAGTAAAATGGTATAAAAAGTTTATCGTCACAGACGCCACTAGAGAGTAGGTAGGTATTGCTCATTGAAATTAGTCTTTTATTTCAATGGTATTGCCAAACAACTCTCGTTGTTTTGTTTCGCATAACATGATAGACAAACCTGTAGTTTAATAATTGCGAATCCTTCGGGGCTTTTTATAAATGTGCGTTTGCTGTGGAAATGTCAGTATTTAAAGAGATATTTTCCGTTGAAAAAATAGCTTTTCATTAGTTTTGACATTACCAATTAGTAACATTAGTTATGATGTGGTGCATTTTTACGAATTATTTCGGCAATTTTCATTAATTCACAGCAGACAACGAATTTGCATGCAAACTGGTCGTAGCAGAAAATAGCTATTTGTGTATTTAAGAGCGCAATAGTTATTTGTTTCATTAGTACAAAAAATGTCAGTTTTCGGGACGAGGAAGATAGTTGCTGGACGACGCGTTAGCGGAGTCCAGCAACCTTCCGAGTCCCGAAAACGCATTTTTTGTACGAATAAAACATAAAATTTTTTCTCCAACCCCCTTTACTTCAAATTATATTCGAATTTAGATTCAGTCACAGTTTCACTACTATAGTATAAGAACTTCTGCTTTCTTGTCCTCACGTGTCATGCCACTTTAGTTTTTAGGTTAACTTATGACCTATTCGTTCTTACTTCTTACTTCTCACCTCTCGCGACTTGGTAGGGAGCAAATCTTGAGGTAGCATGTTCTGCCGTTTCTATAATCTCTGGCGGAGTGCAATCCATGTCGCTATCAGTTTCAGTCATTTTATTGTATACACAATTAATATTGTTATATTTTGTATTGATATTGAAATAAAAAACTTACCACACAGTTTTTTAATTAAAATTAATTGCAATTAACTTTTTCAAATTTTGAATTCAAAATGACAGATAATAGTGCAATGGGTCTGAAGTAGATGGCGTTACGCGCGACGGCGGGTTGTATACGTATTAAAATTACGTTCACGGAATATGTAAATTACGTTACACATGGTTTAAATAAAAATAGCGGGCGTAAATCATTTTCAATACATGTACATACGTATAGGTAACATCATTATTTGCATTGAATATGCAAAAATATTTGATTTGTATGTATAGAAATATCTTACAACCTGCAATGTAAAACGATGTCAATGTGACATATCTCCGTGATTGTAATTTTTTAATTGGCCAACTTTCAAGGTCAATTTCTTTTTGGTACTAGGACCAAAAGTATCCACTTTTTGTACAGTTGCCATGGTGAAAGCGATTAATCCGCAAAACGTCAATTTTAGGTACCGAACACTGTCACAAAATAGCGTCTTATTCAGGTGGTTGGAGAAAAAATGTTTATATTGTCGATTGAAAGAGACAGTTGCCGTCGTCGCGCCTACAATCGAGCAGTTCAGATATTTCCAAAAATTAAAATTTTTCACCCAAATGAAAGATGTCATTTACTCGTTGTCATTGGAAAGGTAGGTACTCTGAGCAATGCATATTTTATTTATGTCTTACTAACATATAGCACATTTTATATCTGTGATACGCGGGCGTAAAGTACCACTTTATGCCATAGCTAGGGCATTAAGTATCACCATAGTAACTCATTTATACTTAATGACAAAACAGAAACGTCAATTATTAAATGTCAATACCTACTAACAGTCACAAGTGCGAGCCGTAGGGCTCTCCGTGCGAAAGAGTCCTTACAGATAAAATACATGTCACTTCTTAAAGAAAAACGCAATAATGAAACAAACTTTATTAACATTTCATAAATACTTACTGAAAAATAGCAGTATGTATTTTTATTCATTAATATTAAAGGTGCAATTACTGAAAGATCCCGAAAAGATAGCATTGCCGCCGTTTAAACTTACTGGTGAATTAGTATTTGTCAGATGATTTGACGCTGTAATAATATTTAGTGATTTTCCCGCAATTAGCGTAGCTACCTTGTTCTTGCTTGTTAAACTGTCTTCAATATACCCTTCTACTACAGTTGTACTCTTCCATTCCCTATGTCTCTTTAGTGTAGTCATACTAGCACCGGCATCCGCTAGTAACGTAGCAGAAGTTCTACGCGTGCAATGACCCGTATAACTTTCAGGATTCTTTAAGCCTAAGTAACTTGCAATTGTCGAGGGGATTTTCCCAAACGTGTTCTTCCCAACAGGTTGAGCAATGCAATGCCCTTTCCTGTAGCTTAAAAACAACCGCTTCAAGTTGCAGTGCTAAATACTTTTTTACGGTTTGGATGGCTTCCATTTCCGTCTCATTAATAATGGAAAATATTCGCTGCTTATCAGTTTTTGTTTGAGGAATTGTAACCACAATAACTTCACCTCTATCTTCTACATGCATGTCGCATAGTTCTTGCCTTCTGCATCCGCCGTAGATCCCAAATATTAGTGCCACTTTCACTAACAAACATTCGTGGTTAGGTGCTTGTCGCAAAAACATTAAAATATCCTCGCGCGTTAACACGCTTGATTTCTTGGGCACGTGACCTTTAGACAAGGTTATTTTATTTCAAAAGTTACCTGGTAACTATGTGGGCGGAAGCGGGAGGGACGGAATGTATACGTCATCGAGAATTCTGACATTGACGTTCAACGTTGTTTGTAGTCGCGCGGGTGCTTACTTTTCTTGAGTTATAGTTTATTTGTTTAAAATTTGTTGAATTTTGAAGCGCATAAGGACATATTTTAGTTGTAGATACCTGTTTGGTGCAATATAAAGACATTTAGTTTGTGAATTTTGTGGGTTTTCATAGTCGTGATTGAAAGGTTAGTTCATCAATTATATGCACTTTTGTATGTTATAATTAAGTATTTTTTAGAGTGGCGGTAACACTAAAATTCCTCATCCTGGTGTAAATAAAATCTCGGTTTTTACATTTCCCAACGACCCTACCGTTCTTAAAGAATGGGTAAGAAAATATTTCACATCCGGTAGCAAACTAAAATATGCTGCGCCCTCATTGGTCAAAACGGCCAACCGATGAAAGCGTAGCGTCCCTGGCCGCAAACGTTTAAAAGCAGAGCCACGAACTCTGCAAAGTGCAACGCAATTTCTGCTTCGACTGCACTTCAAGAAACAAAAAGCTCTCCACCTGCAGAACCAGGTCGCCTTGCCAGCTCGACATCGCGCCACACTCCATCGGTCAGAAGACCTGCATCTGGGCTCACCCCAACGACAGAGCTCGCCGTGTGCACCTCGGTTACCATTTTGTACATACTATAAATATACATTTTCCATAAAACGCAACAGCATTTTATTTGGCGTCATCCCCTAAGAATGTTTAGAGTTTTAATTTCCAAAGGCTAGGTATTGGTACATAGGGGTGGTTTCTATTTTGTAGAACGCGGAATTTTATCCATTTACAACTCTAAAATTAATTTGATTACATTTTCACAAGTCCTCGTGCAATGTAAAACAGCTTACGCACCACACTCATTTTTGCAATACTTTGATAGCTTTCAAAGGTGGAAGTCGATAAACTTCCAAGATTTCCAATATAAGATCCACCCTCATATACATATACCCATATAAATCCAAAAATATACTGCAAAAACTAAATTTTTTACCCCTTTTATTAGCATTGTAACCTATGAGCAATTTTAAATGTGAATTCTGGATGACGTTTTCCCGCCTTCAAAATGCAAGCATTCTATTGGTTTAGAGTAACCAGACAACCTTTCTAATACAACAACCTTGACCTTTAGAGACGTTTTTTAAAAATTGCGTCAATTTTGCATAATTTCCAATATTAACATTTTTGTTCAAAAGCAGCGTTTTTTTAATCATTGAAAATTTAGTCCATAAAGACGTTGGTTGAAACACTTCAGACTATAATACACAGCCATTAAACAAATCAAAAGAAATGAAAATACTAAACTCACCAATTCCTGAAAGTACGCTAAGAGTACTACTTCACTAATAATTTCTGTACCGTTGTTGGCTAACCATTTAACAAACTTTGAGTATTCCAGATTATATAAACCGAGATATAAACTTTTAGACTTTTGTGGAATTAATTGGTCCGCTGCAAGATTGGCCTTATTTTGAATACTTTCTGGAACTTCATCCATGATGAATTGAATAAACGTTTGACGTTTGGATGGTTTCAATAGTAACTATAGTTTCAATCACATTAACAAATTCGAACCACTCATACTTGATCAAACATAATGAATTGTTTTGTAAACGAATATTTACTTTGACGAAGGAAACTATTTGTAAGACATAAAATTTTGTATGTACCACGGGCATAAACTAATGATTAGGTATACTCTCGGGCGACTAAAAAGCTCTCGGGCCTATCGGCCCTCCAGCTTTTTAACTCGTCGCCCTCGAGAATATAAACATCACCTTTATGCCCTTAATACATAAATAACTATTATAGTTAATAATTGGGAGAGCGAGCGTTTTTTTTTTTATTTAGTCGCTTATAAGCTTTAGTATACGGACCTTGCTTATAAGCGACAAAGTGACATTCCTCGAAAAAGATGACGTTTGCGTTGTCAAATACGAGCGCAAATGTCTACTTTGGATATCGATTGTAGAGAAACAAATTATTTTTTCTACAATCGATATCCAAAGTAGGCATTTGCGCTCGTATTTGACAACGCAAACGTCATCTTTTTCGAGGAATGTCACTTTGTCGCTTATAAGCGACAAAATAGAAAAAAACGCTCGCTCTCCCAATTATTAACTATAAATCAAATATGCATTGCTCAGAGTATCCAATGACAACGAGTAAATGACATCTTTCATTTGGGCATAAGATTAAAATGATTTGAGTGAAAAATTTAAATATTTGGCAATATGTGAACTGCTCGATTGTAGAAAAAACCTTGTGTGTAATTCGAGCGCAAATTGATTGTCGATTTCAAGAGATTGCCGCGCTCCTTCGTCGCGCGTCAACTGTCTCTTTCAATCGACAATATATCATTTTGCGCTCTTAATACACAAATAGCTATTGAGGAGAAAATGTCTTTCGCAGTGTAACATTATACGCCTTCTAAAGTTATAAGTACTTAATTATTTTCTTACGTGCATAATTAATTGTCGAGTTATGAGTGCCAACCATTTAGAAATCATTCAATAACCTTCTATCCCAAAGTGTTTCAAGTTGTCATGAAACACCCTTGTGCTGCGATGGTAGTTACACCTAGACCGCACCATCGCACAAAGAATAATTTTTTCAATTTATTCATTTTATATAACAAAGTGTTGTCACGTGTCTGAAAAAATGGAATGTTATGCTACATAAATATGTACGTCACGATCTGCAGGGCGTCGTGACAATTTGTCATACGCGAGAAGTAAGTTATCCTATCTTCTGTGCGAAATGTGGGAAACCGAAACCCATAAAAATAATTTTAATTTTAAATTTGTATAATAGCAAAATGCCTCATATATACGTACATTTATACTACTGCATGTAGAGAATATTCCTGAGCCATACAGTGGCGAATTCATCAACAGATTTCTTTTCATCTGTTATTATTAGAGTCTCATTAAACGAAAAGTGTATGTATTTAGACTTTTTCCCTGTGTGATTCGTGATGGACGTTTGAAAAAAATTTGGACATTTGACTTAAGATTCGCAAAGTAGTATAGTTGGTTGAAGAGATTTGTGGATGCAGGAGAAAGCTTCTGGTATAAATTAATTTTTAATCTACAGAAGGTTTATGACAAAATAAAAAATGTTATTACGAATTAAACAATACTGTAGGTTTTCTAATGGGATCCAAGATAACGGGCTTACGTGTATAAATGGTTGAAACATCCATTATCCAAAGCTTAATATGGATACGTGGCCACGTCCTATGTACATATATCATACGAATTTAAAAAGTCCCTTTAAGTAAAAAACTTTGGACGCGGAAACGAAACATCGGTTTCCTTTTTACACCACAATTGACAATTTATAATATAAATTCGTTACTCAGAAGACTTCCCTTCTTTAATATTGAACTCTACTAACAATCGTGAACACAAAGGAATGAGTGGTGAGCCAACGGGTAACTGGGGCGGCCCAAATGCGGTAACTGTTTTTCATATTAATATTCAAAGCCTCAAAAACAAATTGGATGTCCTTGAAACTTTTCTAATTGATAAGAACTTTGATGTGGTGTGTGTTAGTGAGCACTGGATCACCGATGTTGACACTCTGTCTACTTTGAACCTAGGTGCATGGTATGTAGCCTCGTATTTTTGTAGAGCTAATTCAATACACGGGGGTGTATTAATTTTATCTAAAAACAACTATAAGGCGAAGCAACTTAGTGCTATTAATAATGCTGCGATTGAAATTCATTTCGAAGTTTGTAGCATTCAGCTGGGCGCCGATGTCATAATTATTTCAATCTATAGATCTCCGCTTGGGGATTTTGGCATTTTTTGTGGAGAGTTGGAATCGGTCCTTCAAAAGTGGGAAAACAGTAAAATAATACTAGCTGGTGATTTTAACGTTTCTTTTACCTCAGGATGCCCAAAAGCAATAACTTTGTGTGAATTATTAACCCAGTTCGGTTTTATACAAACAGTGTTTACACCTACTCGTAATCATAACTGCATAGACAATATATTTATTAATTTTTCAACCAATAGTTTTGCATCTGGAACTATTGATTGTGACTTTTCAGACCATATGGGTCAAGTAATCGAAGTGCGAGGTACGCAATCACCGTACATTAAACAGTATCAAACTACAATCCATCGCCCTTTAACGGAGGTAGGGTGTTGTGAATTTTTTTCGAAGTTTTGTATATATGACTGGAAGTGTTTATTAACAAACGAAAAGTGCGGAAGTCCCTCTTTTTCCATTTTTTTTAAAGAATTTTATAAGACCTTTCTAGTGTGTTTTCCGACTCGCGTA
Organism: Photinus pyralis; assembly: GCF_008802855.1. Lineage (NCBI taxonomy): Eukaryota > Metazoa > Arthropoda > Insecta > Coleoptera > Lampyridae > Photinus > Photinus pyralis. The sequence goes on from NW_022170403.1 coordinate 20,261,254, forward strand.
GTGAACAGTAGGCCTTGCGATCATAATGTAAGCTGGTTTACCGAGAGACTTAAATGCCTAAGAGATAAACTTCATCTGTTTACCAAGCTGTACAAGACATACCGTTTCCCTAACTTGTATCAAATTAAGAAGTATCTGTATAGTCAATATAAAAAGGAGATCCAAGCGGCTAAAACCGAAGCGAACAATAAAGTTAATTCGTGGTTCGAACAATTCAACTCGCGTAATGTGGCAAATTATAAACGCTCATAGGAACTCAAATACCCAAATTCAATCAACACTAACTGCTGATGAATTTAGTGTATACTTTTCGAACACTGCTAATAGTACTGATGATAATGATCCTGGAAGGGACATAGATCCACTTCACTATTGTACTCAAATAGATCAAGCCGTGCATTTTGAGTTTGTGCAGGTTTCTCAAATTACAGTGAGGCATTCTTTGAGAAAACTAAAAACGGGAACATGTAGAGACATTTACGAACTAAACGCAAAATTTATAAAAAGTAACATGAGTTTACTGGTACCGCCTCTTACTTTTGTTATTAATTCTATTATTTCGTCGGGGGTTTTTCCCGAAGAATTAAAAACTTCATTGGTTATACCAATTCCAAAAAGACCTGGTGCGAGTGATATTACCGAATTTAGGCCCGTGTCTATCCTTCCGGTTTTCTCAAAAGTCATTGAAATAATTCTATACGATCAGCTATAGATTATTTCGAAAAAAATGATTTGTTCTACGATAAGCAGTACGGCTTCCGGAAAGGACGGGGTACGGCTAAAGCAATTATAGACTTTACGGGAGTTATACTGGAAGGCTTTGAAAGACGTTTGAACACTGTAGCAACATTTATAGATCTTTCAAAAGCTTTCGATTGTGTCGCGTATGATATTTTAATTAGTAAACTCAGATGCATTTATAATTTTAGTTATAATAGCGCCAACTTGTTAATGCCTTATTTAAGTAATCGTTTTCAGTGTGTATCTTTTAACAATCAACGTTCGGATGTTTTACCGTTAAGAAGAGGAGTACCGCAGGGGTCCATTCTTGGTCCCTTGCTGTTTCTTATATATGTTAACGATTTACCTCTGTGTCTTCCATCTAATGTAACCTGCATCTTATATGCTGATGACGCGACGCTTATTTCCAGCGAGAGTGATGCTAGGTTAGCTTTTGCTAAATCTAATGATAGTTTAAATTTAGTTAAGGATTGGTGCCTAGCAAACAAATTGTCAGTGAACACTACAAAAACAGCCCTCATGAATTTTACTTTAAAAAAATCGGACTCAGGTACTTACGTTACTGTACCGCATGTTAAATTCTTAGGATGTGTTATTGATTCACGTTTAAGTTTCGGTCCTCAGTGTGAGTTGGTTGCTAAGAAACTATGTAAATCAATATTTCTCTTACGTCGACTTGTTAGCAACGTCTCTAGTAATATTGTTAAAGCAGCATATTTTGCTTTAGTACAAAGTACCTTGTGCTATGCAATATTGACCTGGGGACATTGCTGCTCTTGGCATAAGGTGTTTAAATTACAACGAAAAGCTGTTCGAATCATCGCCGGGCTTGGTTATCGTGATGATTGTCACAAGGCTTTCAAAAACCTTGGAATATTGACGTTTCCTTCATTATTTATATTGGAAGCAGTTTTGTATATTAAGAATAATATATCTATGTTTAATCAGCAATCAGATAAACATGACTATAACACAAGACACAAACTAAATCTGAATACAAAATTCTGCAGATTGTCAGTTACGCAAAATGGAACTTTGTTTCAGGGCCAGTCTCTTTACAACTGTCTCCCTTTAAATGTTAGAAATCTTAGTGTTAAGGAACTTAAGGTGTCTTTAAAAAACTATTTGTTCCGTAATGTATTCTATTCTTTTGAAGAATTTGTTCAGTCCGTTAGAAATGTTAACTGTATTTAGTTAGTCATGTAATTGTTGATACGTTTGTTTTCTTATGTATATTGTTCTATATGTTTTTGACGCATGTAAGTGCTTTGCACGATAGCATTAAAATATTATTATTATTATTATTATTATTACAATGGAAAACGTCTCCCAACCGAGTTCCTATGATAATTTTTAATGGAAAAATCCTGCTTTTACAATATCAAACATAATTAGATCGAATCATTTAAGAATATTTCCAATTTACGGTTAAAAACTCTAAACTTTACTAATCAATATTCTTAAAGGAAACGATAAGTATTGAATAATAGTTATTTATGTATTAAGGGCATAATAGTGATGTTTATATCAACATCAGTTTATGCCCGTGGTACATACAAAATTTTATGTCTTACAAATAGATTTCTTCGTTAAAGTAATTATTTCCATTTCATGTTTAGCGCATTTTTTAAGAATTAAAAAAATTCGCTATCTAAAAAGGGCGCTCCCACGAATTATTTCCTGAGATGCTGTTTCCGAAAGTAAAACGTGCATAACTTTTACGATACGACAACCAATTGATCTCAGATTTGGCATACGCATGCTTTTAGTGGTGCCAAGTTAAAGTTTAGAAAATGGGAGGGGGGGGGGGTAAACATGTTCTACCCTTCATGGTATTCTAATGAAAGGTCTCATCGAAATAATACAAACTATAACTTTCCCAGAAGCAAGAGAGACCGAAAACTTCTAGTGGCGCCCGAAGTACTCCCGTTTCATGAGTATAAATATTCAAAGCTCTTACAAAGAAGGCCTGTACCAGTTATTTTTGGATTGAAAATTTTCATTTTTGATCCAAATTATTTAGTTCATTATTTTTAAAGTCGGAGGAGTCAGATATCAAAGGTGTCCTTCAACTACAACTATACTTAGTCATTTTAGTTATAAAATCTCTTTTTCAAATACTTACTGGAATAATTGCATCGGAATGTTTGCACCGCCTACGAATATTTCCGACACTATGCAAATTATCGAATTATGTGAGAAAATTCGTGAACGGTTTGTAATCGGAGAAGCGCATACCTTCTTAATGGGATTCTAATTTGGCGCGTAAATTACTATTTGCCTTAATACAATCGGGTTTAACCTACTAGATATTTCTCTGACACTAATAGACCTACTAAGTGTTCCAAGAAGTGAATAACTAAAATTACCTTAATAAGAGGCAGTAAATAACTAAGTTGTAAGCATTAGCAAAAATGTACCACTTACGAGATGGAAGTTGGGAATACAGATGCAAATAAAATACGTAGGATGTATTGTTCCATCTATGAAACGTGTTGTATAAGTAAATTTTATGCACACGTTTATTTATGATTTTCTATTGCGGCAATCGATTTCGACCAGTGGTCATCTTCAGGCCGAGCTATAATATATATGGTCTTAATCTAACAGTGTATGTGTGTATATGTGTAGCTCGGTCTGAAGATGACCACTGGTCGAAATCGATAGCCGCAATAGAAAATCATAAATAAACGTGTTCATAAAAAATCTTATTAATCCCTATATTTGCAAATAAAATAATTGTTTTTGAGAAATATCTCTGCAGTTAGACTAAAAGTATTCCGGATGATGGAATAGCATTGAAAAGTTCTAACCACAAACCCTAAATCGGTTAAAGTAGAATAAGTTTAGAACCAGCCGCTACGACGCTGTGTATTTTTAGGGGTGAGTAAGTTTAAAGTTTGTAAGGGAGATGTAGCAACAGCGTACAGTACATTACATACTCCTAACATCGAACGGGAGTGTTCAGCTTACTTCACCCCCATCGATCACATAAAGGACACGGAAATTAATCAGCAATCAGTTAAATGCTTTGACAATCAACGTAACTTCAACGAAACTTGCTACTCGCTAGTCTCTATTTCAGTTATAATTATAAAATAACAGTTAGCTATGTGACTTGGATTATGCGGAATGGCAAATTTGTGGAATATAGGCAGAGAGACTAAATATAATTAATTCATTTATTATTATTATTACTATACACACTAACTACATAGATGTTTAGCGAACGCGGTACAATCACAGCGTGCTTGAAATTTCAGATGACAATTGCAATAATTTTATTATTATACTTAATTTATCAATTACCACTGTTTTAGTGTCATTAATTGAACATTATCACAATTGTTAAACTTCGACTTACAAATTTATCAAAACAACTGTTTTTGCCTAAAGTTCAGCTTTATTAATGTTCATATTATGATCCATGCTAAAGTTTAAATCTTAAATTATAGTTGCGAAAGCGGTTGCTTTGCGTAGTCTTGTATTGTCTTATGTAACCACGGTCAAAATAACTAATTTAGACCTTATGCTTAAGAAAGATTTCTTTTCAAATGGAAGGGTTCAGTCGAAGATGAAAATGAATTGCGCAGGTACATGTCGTGCTCTTTTTGGGTCAAACTTAAAAAGCTAACTTCTTGGCGTCCTGCCTCTTATTGCAGGTCCATGATCTGTGAGTGATATTGAGTGAACGTTGTGAGCACGATATTCTCCATAGTTTGGACACTTGACATGACTTCCCAATGTAGCACTTACTGGAAACCGGAACACTTGTAGGAAAGCGGCACGAATTCGTTGAAGGGTTAAAGGACCAAATGTAGTCCTCGCTGGCACCGGAAGACTTGTGGTAATGCGATAACCTAACCTAAGCTAACCACGTACGCATGTCTAGGACTCCCAAGGTCTTTTAAACGTGCTGTATCAATGCTATTCGATAGTCCTTGACGAGACGAATCCAACGACACCGATGTACGGTTCGCGAAGTAGCATCCGGGGTCTCGTAGACGTGCAGACCCGACGTCATCCGATAGCACCCGACGTGACGAATCAAACTGATACCCTGTGCGCATGTCTCGAATTTCCGGAACTCCAAATAGACTCCCGCGCATCCCCCTCAGTCTCTTCACCACCACCCTTCACGCTATAACATTTAGTCATAATCGTTTAAAATTAGGAAGAGTTACAGCCGTTGATCATAAAAAAATAGCCGCTATTTTGTTCCAAACGGTGTAAATTCCCAAACTTGACCGAGATATTTATGAATTACACCAACCAATTAACTCAACTACATATAAATGCAAAAATCGTTATTTATGCACCAAGATCGTTGGGGAAAAGACCAAAGGCAATATCTCAATGACCAAAACATGAATTTGATGTATTTTTGTCGACCACATGCATTTTGGTCGTTATTCTTGCAATGAGGTCGTTGGGAAAAATGACCATTGTTAGCTAGTTTGTAACATAATAAAATAAATGGTCGTTAAAATGAGTATATTAAGATACAAGTGTATAATCAAGTCTTTAAAGCACACGCAACGAGTTTAGTGGCACGACGCGAAGCGGAGTGCCTTTAACGTTGCAAGTTCTTTAAAGACCAATTATACACGTGTATCTTATAGTATTTTTTGTTATACCTACAGTATAATTTAAAAATAGGAAATACAATGGAATCATATTGACGTTATACTCGAATACATGTCTAATTAAGTGGACTAGGTGTTCGTAATTTCACGATTCCCATGGAAATGTCACTTGACGTTTGCTTATAAAAATCCTCGTCTTTGTCAATAAAACGATTTCCGTTGAAAAAGATAATACACCGTCCATTAAATCGCTTGTTTTAAAATCTAAACAAACCTCGGTAAGGTGTAAAATCCAAATCCAGTAAAGCCTATTATAAAGCACATGCAAAGTTGTTTCCATGGATGAATAGGAAGTTAGTTACGAGTAAAGTCTTAAATGCATCGATAATGCTGGCATATATGAAGGAAATGTCAAATGTATTTAAATCTTCTATCTTTTGATCCATTCATTCAAAACTTCAAACAATGCTGCGATTAAAAAATGGAACAGATTCGGAAGCATACCCTAAATTACCCGCGTTTGTGAAAGCTTCAACCAAAGGATAGGTATAAGCCAAAGAAATGTTCTGCATTTATAGAAAGCGACCTAAGAGGATTTTTTATTTCATCCAGATGACAGTTTCAAAAGTCATACTTCAAGTATCATTGCTTAGCAACTTTAAAGCACGTGTGTTTTAAAGGCCTCTTTTCGCACGCATTTGATTGTATAAAACGGAGATTGTGATTCAGGTATAATAAAAAAGTGATTGTAATACTGAGGATCCTTCGATATTTCGTTGTATCGGTTTATTTAAAACGGAAATGGGGAATGATCAAACAACTTACTTATTACATAATTGAATATTAAATAATTATATCCAATTCATAGGGGTAAGACCTTCGAATGGAGTTGAATCCTGTACGGAATTTGTAACTTCAGCGCTGATTATAAGCAGGTAGCAACTCCTTTGCTGAGATTATACCTATTTCTTAATCACCATAGTCAGAAATCCGTTTTGAATTATGTATTAAAATTTCAAACAGAATTCTATTTTTAGTTCCAATTTTAATTTTAAATTACGCAGTGGGCAACAAGCGAGTGAGGCTTATAAGCAATTTGTTGCACCAAAATTTAATGTCGCTTCTGTTAATTTAGGTTAATTGAACCGAATAATTTATTAACCTACCTAGTTATTATATTTTTATCGGTATGTTATTAGTAATTCTAGAGTCAGGAGCGGAAAATCGGATTCTTTCCGTTCATAAAGCCAAAGAAGCATTGCGAAACTTACAAATTCTATAACTTTTTTAATAACCACAAAACATGGACGTTTGCGTAGTATGAGTTACGAGCACCCAAGTACGTTCGTATAAACCGAAAACTCTAGATTCCCATCTAGCTTTTAAAAGTAGATAAAAGAATACAAACTTTCGGTTGTGGGATTAGACGTGATTTATAATTGTTCTTTTTGTTCGCCGTTTGCATAATCTGCTCTATGCGACTTTTCACAATCGTGTAGATTTTATTCGGGTCGCTTTCATTCCTTATTTTTTATTGATATGGGCAACTTCCTTACAATTTGCAACCATTTTCATTACTACCTATACCTACACGGTTTAAAAACGATGGTGAGGTTATAGTTTGTGATGCACTCGTTTGCGGCTTTCCGATAGGCACCACACCACCATTTTATGTTGTGTATAATCGTTGAGTGAATGGCCCAGTGCATGAATATATTGTCGAGTGCATGGAATACGCGATACTTTTTGTCTTCAAAACTTTGTAAGGTAAATATACTGTCTAAAAGTCCCCGTCCCTGAGGGGGGGATAAGGCGGACAGCTTGAAAATGTTGCTATACAACACGGTCATAGCTCCGACAATCTTGTACGGAGTGAACACCTCAGCGCTAACAGAGAGTAACAGACAAACGATGAGGGCGAAACGGATGGCAAAACGGATACTGCTTGAAAACAGCAACCTCACAAAAATCTACGTGCTTCGGAATGAAAAGTAGGCCGACACTGCTCCACATGGAACACCACTATAGACCAAACGTTGGCGGCCTCGGGGATTTCCATAAAAAGGATGGGAAGAGTGGAGCAGAGATAAACACCAAATGAAGAAAGAAAGTAGACGAGTACTGGAAGAATCAGACATAAGCACACGCAGCCCATAGAAGGAGGAGGAGGAGACAGAAAGAGAGGCAGAGAGAGGACAACAATAAAAAAGAGAGAAACAAGAAGGAAGGAAATGAGGAAAAAGGTTTGAGGCAGCGGAAATTAGTAGAACGACTGGGGGCAAGGTCATCACCAGGAAGTAGAGTTCCCTCTAATGCAGATATTCCAGTGGCGAAGCTGTGGTCGTACCCTTTCGGGTCGAATATCATCGTCAGTCTTCGTGTGAGTTCGGTCTTCAACTAGTCGTACTTATTCTCCGCCGGTGGCTGATGGGAAAGTATGTATCGGATTTCGTAGGCGTACTTTGCTTCGAGGCTGCTGGCTACGTACGCGAATTGCGTCTCGTCGGCGGTGATTCCCGCTTATATTGAAGTTGGTCTCCACTTGCGCGAACCTCATTTCGGACTCTGGGAGCCAGAATGGTAGAAGGTTCATCTGGGCGCGGTGTACTTCTAGGCGCCTCGATGCGTCTTACCTAGCGTCTTACGTTCCTTCGTCGTCGGGCATCTTTAATCACATCGGGTCCATCAGTTTTAGTTGATTGTGTGTTCGCTTATTCTTTACATAACGAGGAACATAATACAGGGTGTTTCGAAATTCGCGAACACGGACTGTGGGATGGTGTTATACAATGAAAAATGAATAAAAAGTTCCTCTACCAGTTTTTGATCAGACCGACACTTTTTTTTTCGACGTGCTGAAGCATGTTCACTGGCAGACGGCGGACACGTTGAACAACTGTTGTAATTACGTACTCGTCATAATTATAATTTATTTTGAGCCTACTTTTGTTTTTAAAAATGTGTTATTATTAAGTTTAACCAGCGGCGCAGCGCGGGGGGGGGGGGCGGAGATTTTTAAAACCGCGGTCCGATGGAAATCTGGTAGATGATTTTTTTGTTCAGTTTTTGTCGTATAACACCATTTGTAGACTAAACAAAATTGGGGCATCCGTTATCACACGAGGAGACGCTGTAGCCGAGTCAAATAAGAACGGTCTTAGAATAGAAGAATAAGCTTTGTACAAAATTACATGCAAAAACTAAAAAAATAAGCTGAAAGCAATTTGTTTAATATAATTAATCTGATTAATACAATGTAGGTGAACTAGGATATTTACAGTACGCGGAAATACTTTTATTGCTTCGATCATTATTTAGATATTATACGTGAGTATATCAAATTATTAAAATACATTTTGATTGATTACAAGCCCTAGTGTGCTATATTTTCAAACTGTTTAAAAAATAGAGGTACATGATCTTCGGCTTCCATTCACGTACACGCGCTTGGCGCACCATTTGAACAATACCTCTACTTACATTTTATCTGCTTTGCATTTTATTGTAATGTTTTTGTGCGAGCTTGCATTTGTGTACCTATGTAATATTATATACTCAAATAAACCTAAATTTGACCTACAGATACACAAATAATAGTGTGTTTCCGTAACCTCTTTCCTATGCATTTGTATACCCGCGCCGGAGTTTGTTACGTGATTGACGTCATACGGCGTGGGAAAAAGGGACACGATCGCGTTGCGATACCGTTTTTATTATACCATGGTCCCAGCTAATACAGATGATTACATCCTGATATACAGAAGGAGCAGCTTAACTGATCCACATTCGGATTTACTTCGTTTTGACTAATAATGTTATCATATCGCGGAGGAGAATAAGTTTAACCATAGTGTACGAAACGCTAAGGAAAACTGGCCGGAATTTTGTTACTGAATATCCCAAAAATTGGATCCTTGTACTTGTCCTTGCTGCTATTTCAACAGAAGGTCTTTTCAATATCTGTACATTGATCGCGTATGTCATACATTGCAAACTTGCGAAGATCTCACGAAAGGAGTGTCGGAATAGGATACTCGCTAAAGGATAATAATATATTTTCTCTGTATGTCTCTGTCCAGTGCACTGTCACGGAATGCGTTAAAACCACGGTCTATACACCGGTCTGGAAACTCTGAGTTGATGCTCTTACGTGTCGCCAGGATCGTAGTCCTTTGCTTAGCTGCATGGTGGCGTATGGATCTAGGGATGTTGGCAAGATATAAGCAAAGTATAAGTATAATATACATAAAGCGTATGTACGTCGCGTTGGCGCAGAGATGGTTTAACCGTTGGCTTACATCGCGACAACCCAGGTTCAAATCCGAACGCGTATCCCTTTTAGCGCATTTTTGCAAATTTATTTGTAAAAAGTAGCTTTTAATCTCACTTTGGCTGGCTGGCTGGCCGGCTGGCTGGCAGCAAATGTGGGCGCGTAGAAGAACTCTTGTAGAAAGGCAACGGGTGTACGTGTATCTACAAGGCCGTGTAATTTGTAAACCTTGGGGACAGGGCTACATGATGTGGGGTTGGCGACATCTGGGCGTCGTCTTCGAGCGTAGTATACTAACGTGAAGGTTTTTCAGTTTTTTCCTATCTTCTACTACAGTTTTGGTCCGATTCTTTTCAAATTGGTGTCGTCGGAAAGATGTTGTAAACGCGCACAACTCCTGCGTGTCAGAATTTTGATTGTTGGCCTAGGGGCGAAATTAACGACCTTTTGCAAGGCGCGCGCGCGTCTTCGAGAGGTAGTCAACTTCGGGCACCTTTTACCTTCCGTTGTGAATTCTGTCACGCGTTTTAATGTTTCGTAAGTCTCAAATGGCTGTCTCTCTTTCTCGTGTCGCCAATAGAAGCTCGAGCAATGAGAAGTGCCACCCAAAAATTAAGTACTATCTTGTGGAAGGTTTTTAGCGAGATCCACCAAAATGTGGGTGTAATATAAGTATGCACCGAAAAAGGAAATGTGGTAGCCTCCCACAAGATCTAACTGATGGTGGAGAAAAATCTTCAAACGCGAATTGCGGGTGAACGGGACGTCGGAAGTGGGTACCGTCAAAGGGAATGTAGTATCCTTCGACAAGATCTTTTATTCATGGTCGAGTCAAAAGTGGCTAATAGAATACTGATCTGCCACACAAAAATGCGCTGAAGTCCCTTGGATCTCACACGAGGACTTTGATAATTTTTTTTTCTATGCGTTCATTGAATTTATGCGACTTTTTGAATTAATTATTTGAATTACGAGGAAGGATAATAATAGTTATAATACCACCATGGGAAGGATACTACGGGAGACTTAATTTAATACGGTAGACAGGATAGGTACATTCAATTGAGAAAATTTGATTCGAATTATCTCTATCCGATTCAAAATGCACCGTCAAAACATCGGGCACGGTTAGCGGCAGTTTTTTTACGCAGCAAATCTGATGAACAGTTACGCTAATAATCTGCTTTTTGGCCAGCAGCTATACGCAATTTACTCAATGGGAATTTCTTGTCCTTACTTATGATTTGTGGCTGTTGTCCGCTCACCGCGCTAAACGTTAAAACAACTTTTGGGATCGTATTCATCGCAAGCTCACGCATTTCCGCATCTTTCGGCACTTTGAAAACAGAAGTTTTTGTTTAACACTTTGTATCCCGTTTTACACTTCGGCACAATGCACAGTTTCCTCATTTTTCTCAAAGCGGCGGTTTTTTTTTGCGTACCCGTAGAGGTTCAAGGCGGCGGCGGCGGTAGTCCTCTCAGATCTTTATATCTTTCCCTGAGGTAGTACTTGTGTTTACATTACAAATGATTACAAGTCAGCCATAACAGTTGTTGTCAAAGAACATCCCTCGACTCATGCTCCGCCCGTGACGACTTTATGGTACTACGCGATCGACGACGCGTAAGAGCCTCAATTCTCATATAGGAAATAGGCTCGAGTTTCCTGACCTGTATATACGACAACTAACGTAAGTAGCTAGGCTATTATGCATAGACTAAAAACGCACTATTAGTCCATGGTGTGTTTGTATATTCTAATCTTTTACTACCAACGAACACGATTTTAAGATATAAATAAAACATTTATGCAGAGTACGTTTCCTTGAAGTGTCTTTTTTTACATTAATTGCCTCGTTTTCAGTCAACATTACACAGAAAACGATTACGGCATTTTATTGGCCGGCTCATGAAATTAACTGCAAACAGTTAACTTTTATAGTGATGTTTATTTCCATCGATTTTCAATTAATGGCCTTTCAAGGGATTCTGTTTTATTTTGCAGACGAGTGTAATGCACTTTTACGCTTAAAATTCAGAATTCATTAGAATTTACGGGCCGTTTTCTTACATCTAGAGAATATCTTTCTATACCGTCTCTAGAGTTACATGCAATTTCTATTGAAGTTGAATTTTAATTTTAAAAGGGCCCGTACTTCATACAACAGTTAAGACACCATCACAGTTGATTTATGGACACGGAAGTAACTAAAATTCTTGGAAATCGTGAGACTCACGTCGTAATAATGTAATTATCCAAACGTAATTTCATAATTCCGAACTAGAATAAGTATAGGTAGGTATATAAAGGATATGAAAAGTGTTTCGTCTGTTGCGGAAAATAATCGTCGCATTAACTAAAAACGAAGAAATGCGAGTTTCTTTTATAATTTTAAATTTACCTTGTCAAAAGGCGGATTATATTGAAATGGAACGATTTATTCTATCTAAAAACAATTCGGCCAATTAAATAGTTAAGCTTCTTTTCTTATAAGCTACTTTGTAAAATTATAATGCATTTTTAAGTGAAAAAGTTTCCAATAGAATTAATCCCATGAAAGCCAAAGCTTGGATTGCGTCAAACAATGTTAACAGCACTTCTTATTAATTCGTTGGGTGTAAAAGCTTGGTAAACAATAGAAAATAAATGGACAACAGCGTCACGCTCACGTTTAACTAATATTATGTGATTTAAGAAATTAAATGCATCAAGACAAAGCATGGTAGTTGCATTATTTGGAGAAACGTAGGTTCCAATATCGAAAGGAATTAGATGAATAACGTAATGGTACTAAAGTATCCCAAACTTTTTGTGGCATAGGCCCATGAACATACCTTCTACATTAAGATATGTTAAAAATTATAATTTTATTGTAAGAAAGGTAACTTATTCATAGATATTCTCAAAATTCATAAACAGGCAAGCAATACTGTGACGGAAATTATGAATCAAAACTAATTTTAATGGTAATGGCAGTACTCCAGTTGGACACGATCAGCATATTAGGGTCCTACCTGGGGTCCTGCAACAGTGCGTCAGTCTTTCCTAGCTCACACCTGGTAAAAATAAATGTAGAAAACCTTTCGTACAATGGTTGCGCATCTACAGAAATTATTTTTAAATGTACAGCGTGTCCCATTTTTACGGTGTAAATAAATAACTAATTTTCTTAAATAGAACACCCTGTATCTTTTCAGTTGTTTTGATGTCATTTGTTAACCTCTACATGGAAACATATTAACTTTTTTTTCCAATGTTATGCCATCTTGTTAATTTTTTTCCAAATAATTTTAATAATTCCTTGATTTTGAAGTTAAGAAATACATTGGATCAATAATGTTAATCTGAATAGGACGCAGCACCTTGATAATGAGAAAGTTGGATTTAGTGATACAGGGTGTTCACAAAGAAATGGCAAAATTTCCAAATTTGAGAGTGCGATAATTATTCTTTTTTCAAATGGAATTACCACTACTTTATTTGGCTATTAGATAATATTTAGTGTTATCTTCAATTTTCATAAGGGGTGTCCTGTGCTTAAACCCCGTAGTTTTTAGGTTATTCAATATTTTTCACAATATTACTTACCTATTAATTAAGTACATGTTTAGACATCGGAGTAGGTCGTGATAATAAAACAAGAAAAGAATGCCACAAAGAAAACAAGTATCGTAAATTAAATATTCCTGCAAGTGTACTCCCTATTTCGTTGTAAAATAAGATTATTCAAAAAAACTAGTGCATCTTTTTCGAAATGCACCATTTCTCTGAATTCTTGGAAAGCACCTCAAAAATAGAATGAATTTTTGGATCACTGTACAATTTTTAGTTTATCTTTTGTCTTTGAAACATTCTTTATGTATTTTAAATTTCTATTTTCTTATTTATGAAATTTTAATTTGTAGACGATCAGATATATATCTAACATATGATGTATAATCTGAAGAGCGCAAAAAATATTTTGTTTATGATATCTAGCCCTTATGCGCAGTAACATTGATATAAATATGAAATATGTCAGTTGTAAAATATATAATGTTTAGAGTGGAGTTGGCTGTGAAACAATACAATTACGCCCTCCGTTGGAGACAAATGAAAATACTTTCCGAACAAATGGCAAAAATAGCCATAAGGTTTAATCAAAGCTATGGGTACTCTTTGGTTTAATTATTAAATATATACAGAACTTTTGGTCTCGTTGATAATAAAGCTTTAGCTACTTGCCTATTCTGTTTCATTAGAATGGTAATTTTTTATTTAGAACTCAATTAAAGAAGTTTAATTCATTAGAGTAGCGAAGTAGGAGTGAATAAACTTACAAGACATTGTTAATTCGCCTTTATCATTGGGTACATAACATAAAACTCTGTTTAATAATAGGACCCATGAAGGTATTTTAAATGTATTGGAGAATTCAATAGCGTGGGGGGGGGGTTGGTTTTCTTTTGCCTTTTCACGAAAAATCTATCATAATGTTCTTCGGTTTGGAGCCCATTTTGTTAAAGTTTGATGTTTTGTGGCTAATATTGAAGAATAATCGATCACATCTATTAGTGAGTGAATTGTACACATCAGTATAGTACACAATCTGTAAGTGTAACTCCCAGAACAAAAAACTTAGAAGGGAAACGTAAACGGGAACAACTGAGTACAAATATAATTAGTTTGGAGAACATTCAATAGATGGCGCATAGTTAGCGTTCGTGTTAAAGTTACTAAATCTAGTGACTTTAGTGCGTGTGCGCCATTATGACAGTTGAATTTTGAATTTTGATTAACGGCTTATTGTGCTTTAAGTATAATTACTATTCATTATTACAATGAATTATGCATATACAAGTCGAGAACGTAAATGTTGTGTGACAAATTGTGAAGACGTTTCCCAAAAATGGAGCCCGAAGTTTTTAAGATTGGTTTAGAATATAATGTGGAAGAAATTTACACAAAAGTTTTTGGTTTGTGAACGTCATTTTTCTGGCTGCGCTTTAGAATGGAACACGAAGAGATTTAAAGCGTGTGGCAGTTCGCACATATATTGTTTTTAGAGCGATCTCGAGAGCATCATACTTTCATACAGTAGAGTTCCATGAAGTTGATCTTGTATCTTGTATAATCATATTAAATTAAATATAACTCCTTGATTGGATTAATTGGAGTTGTTACTTATAAAACAAGTGCCCTGTACTCTTTGAAGGCCCTGACTGGTGAGGTGCATCCGCATTAAACTGAATTTATTTGGATCCCTAACAAACAAAATTGGACTTCACTGGCTGGATTCATTTACCTTTTAGGTTTCAGCTAGTCAAATCCAATGTTATTGTTACAGATCCGGAGAAATTAGTATAATGCGGACGTAGCTTACATTTTAATATTTAAATTTGGCGCCATTCACGCAAAAGCTGCTGAGAACATACACGAGATGGCGCGTCATTTTTACATTACATTACAGTTTCCATTCTAAGTTTGTTGTTCTATGGTGTAACTGTCTAATAATTTGACTGCTGACTGTTCTTTTGTTTTTATGTTATCTACACTTAGACCATATAGTACATGGACTGCTAATTGTAACTAAAATATGGTCAGACATCGCCTGGGTATGTGAGTTTCAGGGTAAACGAGTCTGTCCGAAATTGTCCGATTAGATACGATTTGAAACTGTCAACCTATAAATTAACAAACGTCAATTAATTAATCGCTTAGATATGCCAAAAAAGAAAACCTACTCTTATTTGTGGAAGATAATCAAGAGTATTTAAAGCTTCCCATACTACGTGGTCACCATAAAAACTACTCTTTACGCAATCCGAGTGGTGTTTATACGACTTTAGTTTACCCTGAGATTCACATACCCATCACTACAGTGTCCTCTATCCGTGACCCCCCATTTTGTATTGAAAGCATAGGGCTAATAGAAGTCCATGTACTATATGGTCTAAGTATCTACCGGTGCGGTTTAAAGCATCATTTCATGTACATGTACTCTCATAGTCTCACTAGGTCTCCAGCTCGCGCTCAGAATCCCTCATCCTCATGAGAATTTTGATATTGTCACTTTCGCGCTCTTACAATACTCGTAGAATACCCTATCATTATTTTGAGTTTTGAATGAACGCATGAAAAGCATAAACTAAGAGCGACTACTTAACCAATAACCATACAGCAGGAAATTTTTTAGGACTATGTCTTCAGGTAACTTAAATGACTATTATGCATATGCATTATGCATGCTTATTCAGATATTCGAACAGTTTTTAAAGGAGTTTCAGCATATAATTTTCAAACTAAATGAGTGCGCGTATAAAATAATTCTTCTGCCCGATCTGTTTTATAACGAGGTTTGCCTCAATTTATGATTTATTATATCAAGTTACGCTTTAAAAACAGAAATTATTAGCTTAAAGCACACAAGCTG
Source organism: Photinus pyralis (assembly GCF_008802855.1). NCBI lineage: Eukaryota > Metazoa > Arthropoda > Insecta > Coleoptera > Lampyridae > Photinus > Photinus pyralis. Next base: position 20,277,264 of record NW_022170403.1, read on the forward strand.
GAAGTATGAAGTCGTTGATGAAATTAAAAATGAATGAATGGCAGACATTGATGCTTTACTATTCCAGAGAGTTTTTTGCATTTAACAAAAGCCTCATAAATCATTCAAGCTCTTTGTGTATAACAAATTGTAAAGGTCAGAGGTTCAACAAAACGGACTCTACTTTTTTCGAAGATTTTGTACTGCACAAATTAACCTCTGTTTTAAAGATTCGTCATTTTCCAATTATTAGGGTACATTAAATTGGGCAAGGAATTAATAAGCTCTTGTGATATAAGGCCACATTCCAGGCGCCGTTATGTGTATATTTAGTAACTATACGTTAGGTTTGAGCTAGTAAAGCGCGCACCTGCCAAATGCACATTGATTTAATATCTTATGTTTGGATATACTAACGTCAACTCTTAATTTCAGTGGAACATAGAACTGTCAACCCTAAAATCTTGCAATATCTCTGAATAAGAAAATGTATTCACAATTTGTAATGTATGTACTTAAATTGATTTGCAGGATCAGTAACTATATAACTGTGGTAAAAGTTCCGTAACAGTGCTCTTAACTGCCTCTCCGACTTTTGCGTTAACTATTAGCATTGAATAAAAACACTATTAGCAATTATAGTTTGAGAACTCTTACCTTGAATAAATCCAATGATGCGGTGAATTTGCCATGAGTTTGCCCCCTCTTTCGTTCCTCTTTAGCTAATTTAAATCTACAATAATGTACCACCGTCTTTAAACTATATAGAAATTCCTATACCGGGTGGTGCACGGTAAGTAAGAACATAGGGATTTAACATGGGAAATTAGTTTTATGCAATATCCTGCCCTCCTGTACAGTTTACAGAACACAATGTAGAGTTTAAAGTTGTTCAGAATTAAAACGTGCATACAAAACTGTTTTACATGTTTTATTAAGCCTTTGGTATACCCGCAAATTTAAAAATAAATTGGATGTGTCATAAAACAACAGTCATGGCTATTGCCGTACAGTAGGAGGAGAGATTCGACTCTGCTCTCACTTAACCTGTTAACTTCTAACAGATAGTGGGTCAAACCAAATACCTTAAACTCCAAACTGAACATCAAAATTTTCAATAATTCAATTGGACCTTGGACAAGCACCAATAAAAACACAAGTCAATTAGAAATGAAGTCGTTAGAATGAAACAGGGAAAATTAAAATGGAAATTCCAAAAGTGCGATTTAATCGTAACATACAAAAGGGAAACTGAGTTACGTTGAAAACACACTTATGGGGGCGCCGCAAACGCCTCTTCTTGCACCGCCTTTGATGGCCAAAACTTCAAACTTCAAAACGTAGAACAAATAATTAGCCGCGAATTCGGCTTCCGGCTTCACACACGAAACTTCTTCAATCTCATATTGAACGAATAAATCTTGCGATGCTGGCCGTGGCTTCAAAACAAATAATCAACGATGGAACTCGCAAGAAGTGAATAAATTCTTCAACGAAACGTAACTCGATGCTGAACGTGGCAAAGAGCAAAATTTCAACGAAACGTAGAACTTTGTTGACTGTGGCTAAAAGCGCCGCTTTTCCTGTTAACGTCGTATTTAAGGCGAAACCCTTCTTCCGATAATAAAACTGTTTCCTTATCAGCAAAACCTACTCGTCTTCAAACTAATTAGCTTACGCAGCGATAATAAATGTTGTATTTACAATATAGTGTCTTTCTAGCTATATGGAAAACATCATTGGCGACCCTTCCCAAAGAAAAATAAATAACCCTACCGATTTGAAAGAAATTAGTGTATGTTACCCGTTCTATCTAAGGTCTTAGAAAAGATCGTGATTGAACAAGAAAAACATTTTTGTTCGTTCAACATTTTACGTGTAGAACAATAGGGATTCGATTTGGCTATAGCTGTACCTTATTATTTCAAGTAGCCTTTCGTCAAATTTTTATTGCCGTACAGTGTGACATTTATTTTTCTTAATTTTAATTTATTAATTTTTATGGGCAAGGTTGATCCTTATTGTAGGCAACTCAATTTTCTTTGTATAATTCTGACAATGACCCTCAGGTTATCTTCATTTTCGTGTAGGTAGATTATGGAAACAATTTCTCTTTTACATTCGACATTGCTTCGTAATTACAAGCACTAAGACGACGATCTTTAGATTTTGATTGTGGGTAGCTTTTACCGAAAATTGTATATTCCTCAAGACTCGGTTTTTTGGAGTAGAGGGTCTGCCGCAGTCTTTCTGGATTGGGTAATTGCTATTATTTTTGGATTGAGGAGCATTTTAATTGGATTCATCCGATTGTTTCTCATATTACGGATTTCCGGCTCTAAAGAGCAATCAATTTTTAAGAAGAATATCTACGTCAGTCCTAATTCTGTTAGGGGTAAGTTCTGTGTTCTTTTTATATATATCTTCAGTGGTAAGGCACTTTTGGTAATTCCGATTTAATTTGAGTACCATTTTAATTGGATTCATCCGATTGTTTCTCATATTACGGATTTCCGGCTCTAAAGAGCAATCAATTTTTAAGAAGAATATCTACGTCAGTCCTAATTCTGTTAGGGGTAAGTTCTGTGTTCTTTTTATATTATATCTTCAGTGGTAAGGCACTTTTGGTAATTCCGATTTAATTTGAGTACCGGGCTAATCAAACCAATTAAGTTCGTGACGATTACACACCTGAGTCCCATTGGTCTTGGCGCTATGTTCAAGGTGAGGTCAATGGGGACATTCCATCGACGGTCAATTCAATCCTATCAGCAATCAGCGTGGGATCAAGGTTGCCATTCATAAAAGGGTGTTACAGCGCAGCCAGTACATAAGTTGCACTCCTTTATAACATATTTTGGGAAGAGTGTTAATTAATCGTTTGTACATATTTGAATTTGTTATCTTGTTGTTTGTATAGTAGCTAGTAGATTATTGCTTGGGAATTTAATAACCAGCTTGAGTAGTAGCTTGAGTAGTAGTTAGCAGTAGCTGGCATGAATAATTCATGGAATTATTCCATTAGACATTTTGCCATCTGCACGTTTGCATACCGAATTCATTATCATTGCTTTACATTACCGATTATACAGCTGTACATTGTACGGCGGGCTAGGTTGCGTTATTTGAGTATTCCTGTTGAATTTATAATTTAGAAATCTACAGCAATTGCTTTGGGTTTAGTGGTAACGTGGTTCCAGTAGCTTTGGGAAGGTTAACAGTTAGCTTTGCTCTATATAGTTGGCCAGGTTTCAGAGAGGGATTGCCGTACACCGGAACGCTGGTAATTCTAAGGAAAAACAGTTTATTCATCCAATCACTCATTTATTCGCCGTTAGTCATTTACCTTACCTGATTAATTTGTGTGCAAGCAAGAAACCTAATTTTCTGTTTATTGACGAAACTGCTATACCATCATAAGCGTTATTATTATTTATATTGTTATCGTGCCTATGAATGATTTATTATTTTCGTTTTGTGTAAATAAAAAGCACCAAACGTTGCTGGATTGTTTTTATTCTGTACAGTCTTGTGGCGAACGACTCGTGGCTACTGGAATTCAGAGTTATCCAGTAACAAGGTTTTGTACACTTAACTCGTTGAAAATTGTAACTGTGGCGCTCGAACATTTTATTTTTGAACTCACCCAGCCTCCGCTGGAAGCTAGTTGGGACTTGAGAGTGTACAAATCCGAATCGAGTGCGGGAGCGTTACAACAGGTACACAACAATAACCTGTTTCCATTTATCAAATTAAGCTACAGTAGCTCTTTTGGCACAATAAAATGAAGGCCTGCTTGCAAGTTTAATATACATGGTCTCCTGTTAACTTCATATCAAATTACATCTCTAATAGGTCACAAACTGTAAGTTTAAATTATACTCTTTTGTAGACCTTTACCGCTATCTTCAGGAGTTTCACAGGTATCAATTTTCCGACCATTGTTGTGCATCATTTATACTCTTAATTTGCATATTTCTGTAAAATATTGTCAATGAATGCCACATGTATGCCGACCGTTAGAATGAATATTCACGTTTCAAGATATCGTTACATTAATTTTTGAGTTTTTTTATGGAATTACTTTTCATCTTTACTGTATTTAGTTTCTTAGATACCTATTACCTCCTCTTCTCATCTTCAATCTAACCTTTCTCTTTCTGCTGGTTTGCAAGAATTTGTTTTTTTCATCTGCTTGTTGTTCTCTCTTCGGGGTGCTTCAATATATGACGATAAATCTCTTAATGTAGACCCTCCAATGTTACTATGCTTTTCGGTCACGTCATATTTTGCATAATAATTGCTAACGGATTGGGTTTCTTTCATTCTTGTTTTATCGATTATGTCAATTATTACACCTTCCTTCTTGATTTACTGTTGGACATCAAATACGATCGGTACCTATGTTAATTAAAATATTGTCCTCATCAAAAGTGTTCAATTCCGAAGAAATTAAAATAATCGTCAGTCTCGTCGTGTAGCGAATCGCCTGGATTATGATGGTTCTTTAGAAGTACAGGGAGATCAATAATCATATGCTGCGCCGCTCTTATAAAATATCACATTAGTAATCATTTGCCGCAACCAGGTATATGTGTACCAATACAAAACATAACCTATAATTTTACAAACCAAAACCATGATTTGTGATTCTTATTCAAATACTTTCGTCCCTTTCAAAACGGCTTTTTTCAAGACTACCAGTTTCTTTCGAATATTTACAAGGTGAGTAAATTACTTGTAAATTACAAACAAATGTTTTTTTAGTTGTAGCGTGTAATAGGGAATAGGTTCACTCCGACAAGCCTTTTACTTTAGAAGAGAATAAGATGCGTTTGCTGTCCTGTTTCCGTAATGAGACTAAAGACGAAAGTGGAGTTTGGGAGTACTCGATACGTTTGTGTATACAGGAGTTTCGATAAACGATTGTCAACCATGACGAGGATTACAACAATATACGCCGAAATGCTCATCGTCTACTTGAGCGGTTTAACATACAGGAAGTCTTGCTTCTGGGAAGTCACCTGGCCGCTTAGTGATTGCTAATAAGGAGGTTGTAAAAGATGTTCTTGCTCGTCTTGAGCAAAGTCGGAAGAAGCAGCTGCGACAATTTGTCCCACTAACGGGCATCTCATACGGAACGTGTGACGCTATTGCCTGGAGAAAATTGTACTTCTATCCTTTAAAGTAACCGTGTTACAAGAACTCATCGTCCAGACTTGCAAAGCCGTCTAAATTATTGCACGCAAATTTACGAGATGGCAACGTATTCGAAATCTAATCGTTTACACACCATTGCGGAATTCCGAGCAGGTATAGAAGCTGCCGTTTGAAACATTACGCAACAGCACTTACATGCCGGCTTCGAAAACATGAAGGAAAGAGTGAATCCCTGTCTTAATAATGGTGGCGAGCACTTCGAACAGTTGTTATAGTGTGCATGTAATTTATCCAATTACTTCGATATTAACGAGTTGTAAAAGAAATAAAATCGTTTCAATTTTTGTAGTAATTTGCTATTCGTGTAGTTCCACATAATTTGGAAACTTACAAGGTGGTTAAATCGTTGATTTAGGTTAAATATGGTTAAACGTCAAAAGTTTACTTTAAGAGCCGCTTTCGGGTGTAACAGCGTAAGTGCACCAGAGCTGCTCAGAGTGCTCCACGGCAACTCTCGAAGTGTTCGAATGTTACAGAGCTTGATGCTCTTTAGCTGCCAATTTTTTCTCGCCCCCTGCCTCTCAAGCACCATTCATTTTTCTGGGGTTTGTTACTCCGCGTTGCGCAAATGCATCAAAATTGAACATAACCTAAACGTTTTTATTTTTGACTGTGCAATCATCGGTTGGTTTTTTAATATTTTTTGTAATGGAACTGGAAATTGTCGATCCTCAAACGAACTTAGTTTATAAAATCATAGTTACTGAAGATGAGTATAGGAGACCCCAAAGCGGTACCTAGGAAATAAATTCTTTTTGCCTAAATAAAATGTTTGATTTAAGATATTTATTTTGCAACATCATTGTTGGACAAAGCAATCGCCTTAGAACAACAAGCGGATTTTGAAGCACAGGACGAAAGTAGAAATGTATTAGGAGAGTCCTCAAATGTGGATGACACACCCGCAACTGCTTCAACTTCTACAGCTAATGAACCGCATGTATGGCAGTACAACGAAACACTTGCTCTCATTAGATCGATGGTAACTCATCTCGATGATTTAAATCATCCAAAAAAAAAAGAAGCATGTGTATGAAAATTGTGCAAACGATCTTCTCAGTGATGGATTTCATTGTACTGCGACACAATGCCAAGTCAAGTGGAAGTCACTAGTTCGCAGTTACCATTCTGCGAAAGATCACAAAACAAAAACAGGTCGTGGACCTACTCGTTTCCAGTTTTTTGAAGAAATGGATGAGATATTCGGTACGAAGCCTACGAACAGATGTGAACACTCCATTGAAGCAAATGACAGTGCAGTGGAAGAAACAGAGAATATACATGATCCGCAGCTGGGAAATGAAGAACAAGAAACAAAAGAAAATGATCCTCCAAAGAAAAGAAAGAGGAATATGCATTTGGAATATAAAAAACAAAAACTGGCAGACAAGAATAAAAACCATGCGGAAAGGATGGAAATAGAGAGGCAAAAATTAGCAATAGAAGAACAGAAAGTAGCTTTGCTGAAGGCATATTTAGAAAAATAATGTACAGAATCATTTTGTATGGGTTTTATTGGAATTATTAAAATGTGATGTACCTATTCAAGCAATTGTCTAAAAACATACATTCTTTTATCATTTATTTCATGTTGTACTTCTACAGAATCTATCCCCTCGTCATGATCTGGCTGTATCTGTTCATGAGCTACATCCATTAAATCACTTTCGAGAATGCACATATTGTGCAATACACACGCACCCATTACACATTTTGAAATTAAAGATATGTTCAAATTTTCAAAGTGCCCGAGTCTTCTGAATCGGCCCTTTAATAATCCAAAGGTATGCTCGATGACCATCCTTGTGGACGACAATTTGAAATTAAAATTTTTTTGATTTTCGGTTAGGTGTCCATTGTCACGGTATGGAGGAACTAACCATGGTAACGATGGATAAGCCGAATCTCCAAGCAAGTAATAATTACCAAAATACTGTGCATTTTCCATTTTCCTATATATTGATGACTTACGTAATAGGCGTGCATCATGCATAGACCCCGGCTCTCCGCAAAACACATCCAAAAATAATTTTCTATGATCACATATCCCCTGCACTAAAACACTATGGTAACCTTTACGATTAACATAAGCGTCTTCGTCTCTTTCTGGTCTTTGTATCCTTATGTGACTTCCGTCTATGCATCCCATTACGTTTTTAAAACCTTGTTTTTTTACAAAATTCTTGACTAATGAGTCTTTTTTCTTCATTATTGGGCCATTTAATAAATTCAGTTCGAAGACTAACTAAATAATGAATAACATTGACTAATATGATATGGGCCGTACTAAGAGCCACATCAAAGCGGTCCGAAATCTGTCGAAAAGATTCAGTGTTTGCCATGTACCATAAACAAATTAATACACATTTTTCCGCTGATGTTCCCATATTATTCGTTGAACGTGGAGCATATTTACTTGCTCTGAATCGACCTAAAGTAAAAAAAAAATAATAAGGGATTAACTATCTAGAATTAGTGTTACGTTCAAACTCTCACCAATTAATTGATAAGCTGTGGAACGCCTCAATCTAATAAGTTGTTTGAACATATAATCGGTGTAGGTTACCACAGTTTTTTCAACAAATTGGTCCAATTTTGCAATTTTCTTTTTGGGTTCAGCTTCTTGTTCATCATCACTACTGCTACTACTACTGCTACCGCTGGAAAGAGTAGTAGGGCTCCATAAAAGCCATTCCTACAATAACCAAAATCGAATTTGGCATATAATAAAAACGCATCCCAGATCCCACTCACCATTATTTCTTTATCAAAAAGTTTATTCATGTTTGACAAAAAACGTACAGAAGAATTGTTTGATTAGTTTTAAAAAATCTAAGGTTATATTCACACGAACGTTAACCTCAAGCGTTCGTGTGTAACACATTTGCGTGTAACTCGGGGTGGAACGCTCTTGGAGCTTTAAACACAGCATCCGAAAGCGGCTAAGGTTATGTTTTAGTATTGGTGCACCAGGGCTGTTGCGGCAAATGATTACTAACGTCATAATTTATTGAAGCGGCGCAGCAACTCAATATTGATCGCACTGTATCACACTTTTATAAAATACATTGCAAATATATTCACAAAACACTTCTGACTTCATCCAGCCGTTATCTCCATTTTCGGAACAGTATTAACTATTGCCTTTGGCAACCTTTTGTATGGGTGGGTAATAATCATAAGGGATGTTATTTAACCATCATCAGCACAAAAAGAAAGCTTGACTGATAAGTTTGACTGGAACTGGCAGAATTAATCTCATTGACATCTTATGAACCTGTTTGACTTACCACATTCCCCTTTTTCGGGCAAAACATAAAAGCACTTAAAAATGCGACCATAAACCTTTTTGAAAATATTCGCCCACATTCCTTTATATCGTTGAAAGAAATGTGCAGTTGATATTGTTATTCAGGGGTTCTTTATGACAGCCAACATAACTGCTTCACTCCGAATAAATTTTCTTTAAAAAGAGGCACTATTAAACCAGGTTTATCCAAATAATTATTCATCCATATTTCAATCTCAGGATTGCGTCTCGGCCTTTAAATTTTTAAAGGAACAGAACCCTCGGAACTCGATTTGAGATTAATTTGGAGAAATACAGTTTTTTACACGTTTGTCTGTTATAATTTTACTCCTTCCTTGCAGTTGCGACAGATTATTTATTTATATACCATAGAAGCACATACTATTCATAACGTGTGCTCATTTCGAAAGGCGTATGTCTAATGTGCCTTAAAAATGTTATTTTAAATAAAGATTTTCACATGGCACCTACAACTTACGTTACCTTTTTGCATTATTTCCCCACACACGGCTAACAAAGAAAGACTTACAACGAGTACCGCAAAGAAAAACTATTTTGCATTGTAAATTCATGTAAATTAATTGCTATCTAGAATTATACGGACATATCTATCCGCTTAAACAATGTATCTTACATTAAATCTCTGTACTCCATGCTTACACTGTCAGAACGTACCATTTATATCCCCTCGATGTATTATAATGCTTAATTGAATGAAAGGGTAAGGTAAGATAAAGTGCTTTCCGCTTCCGAATAATAATATGAAAGCAGTAGATTTACTGTGATACGTCTAGTAAAGGAACGCGTCATACAACAATTAATTGAATTATAGAAAGTAATGTATTACTTTAGTCCTGAGGAGATGCACACGCACCGCATACCTCCGTATGTATGTATATAATTTCAAAACGCGAATTTCCACGGGTTACAAATTTACAATATGTAAGATAATAAATATCTCATTTCAGTAATTTGATTTGGATAAGAAAATGGCAAAAACATGATTAGCTGATTTGAAGATGGACTTTGATTGCACCTGCGAAGTTAAAACGGCTTTGCAGTAGGTGACTGGAATCCCAAGGATGTAGTTTGTGGGCAACTAGCAAGCACCTGAAGGACAAACACTCGTTTTAGTGCTACGCCGTATATGGCATTTTTTTTAATATTCACGTGTAGGATTAAGCTTCTCCTGTTCTCATACACTCTCCATAACAGAACCATGGCTTCAGACGAACAAGTTCACGTCAAGAGAGGCGTTTTAAAAAAGTCCGATACCAAGGCAGTTGATGACTATTGAAGCAAAGTAACAAGGTAAAGCTAAATCAGTCAATTTACGTATCACATGGAAGAGGTGCTTATATGTTGAATCATCAAAACCTTGTAACGCATCCAGGTGCTGACACAGTGGAGGGTAACGTAAAAGATAAGTTAGCTTAGGGCCCACACTAAAGCAAGTCTGTAACATTCAGAGAGTCAGCCAACTTGCAACCGCTCGTGCCGTCATCAAGATGCCAAACATGCAGGTCTGAGATTAGAGAATGTGTTAAATCCATGATAGACAAACTGAATAGTAATGGGCCCAAAGGATCTCCCTGTTGTACCCCACATCGAAAGTCCATATACCAACTTATAAGAATATCTATAAGCTTGTCATAACAATGGATATAAACATGGAATCTGACCGATGACGGTGGACAGCGGACAAAAAGTGGCATCTGCAATTTAAATGCGAATGTGCAAATTTAAAAGAAAGAATTTTCTTCAAAAATGGACCAGACCGCCTTGAAATTTAGCCATTGTTACCACATATATAAGTGCATGTCGATTTAAAAAATAGAATTAATAATGATAATATAATAATAATAACGTTTATTGTGTACAGACAATATACACAAACTGATGAGCCGTACAAAAAGTCTCATCTATTTTTTGCGTCAGATTCATAATAAAGGCGTCAGAGGTAAATATAGTAGGAAAATCGGCACATTTATCAAAATTAACTGATATATTTGACCGCCCCTCCCAACCTTAAACCCGGGGATCTCGCTGGCAGACATAACTTTCTACTTCACTATGTATCAGGATACTTTACACAAAAAAATCAGCCAGCCCTTAGACTATAGTGATGTGTGATGTTAGGGGCTTAGTTGCATTAACGTGTAGAGGATGTTACTTACCGCAATGCCTTATGTCCGTGTCAGGGACGTTAGTTTTCTAACGTTTAAATGTTAACGCGTAACGTTTGTAGTTGCCATCACAGACACATTACTTCAAAGTTATTTATTTTACTTCTAGATTACACAATACAAACATTTAAGGTAAAAAGGATTACAATTTGATGAGTCCTTAAACCTTATTATTGGAAATCGAATTTGGTTTTCTTTTATAGTGCACGAGGTCAGGTCCGTACCCTAGGTGAGGCTTAATAAGTTTTTGACAAAGACTTCCCCTGTAATTTTTGTAAAGGAACCATCAACCGTAATTTCCAGTGGGGGCAAGACCACGTGTTGTTGCAGAAAATTGACTCCAATTGAAACTTGCAGACGCCGTTGGCGAGTGTGCGCAATAATCGATAACAGAACCGGCTTCAAATTAAATGACCCTTAAAGCAGGCTCGGCTTGAAAATAATATGATGTTGTTAACATAAACACTGTGTCTTGAATAAATAAGAAACATTACAATCGTTAAGTACTTTTAATATAGTAGACTACAATATAAAGCTGGTAAGAGACTCACAACAGGATCGATAAAAGATTTTTTGAGATTCTGGTATAAAGGTATACTATGTGTCGTGCGATCGAGTTTAAAGTTGTACAATCGAAATCATACCAAATTGTTTGTTTTATTGTCAAAGTCAAAGCCAAACGCAATAATAGGTGCGAAGGCAATAATAGACTACTCTACCGTGGTATATATACTATTTTTTTCACTACTAGCACTTGAAATCCTCTAAATTAACATATTATATTGATAAGAAAGTGAACGGTTGGACAGAATTGTTTGTTTCTTAATTTAACATGTCAATCAAGTACGTAGAAATACAACTCAAACAGGACGTATTTTGTTCTGTCATTGAGATATTTTCAAAGAGTAATTTCGTTCGAATTTTTTCAAAATATGATAATTTTAGGTATGTAATTTCTCTGGAAATGGCGGATGGTGGCAATTATTCATTTTAGAGAACTTGTCCACACGTTTATTGAGCAAAATTTCGGGTTGTGTTTTCTAAAAGTGACAGCGTGACAGTTCTCATTATTGACTACTAGTTAATAATGTCCACATTATTAACCACTTTGAACAAATGCCGAGAAAGCCTACTTTACAAGTGGAAAAAAGGTTAATAATCATGTCATCAGACGCTAGTAGTGAAAAAACACTTTTCCTTATATTGGCCAAAAAAATTGAAACATGTTTTCATGTGGATCTAGTCGAGAGCGAATACTAGTGATTACTGGACGATTTAGTCAATGCCTAATATAATGATAAATATGAAATAATAATGAAATAATAAAATAATGGCACATGGTTACTAGTGATTAAGTTTAACTTGCTGTGATTTTGTGCTCGGGTACTTTTATTTTTTGTATTAATTTGTCTGTTTGCTGCAGCGATTTTAGGGCTGCACAAATACCGTGTAGAGGTTGAAACCCCTAACGATGTTTACTTTTATATGGTCGGGGATTATTAATTCAAATTATACAATGTGTGAGTGAGCTATATAGTACCATAGTGTTTATGTTTTAATTATCTGCACTTTAAATAATTGTTATTAAAGGAGGGTAACTACCACTCGCCAATAATAGAACGTCCATCACATTATACCGATTCATTGTGTATAAGAAATTTGAGACAGTAATATAATAGGATATATTATAGTCCAGGAGGCAGGGACATTTTTTGTGCATTCATTTCTACAAAGCTGATATTCTGCCATTTTATTGTTTTGATACCACAAGCATTGACTTTACAGTATAAAGTCAATGCTACAAGTAAACAAAACGGTAGTCTACCGCGCCGGCGGTGTTGCCTAAATTTGCAACAATGTTCTGAACATGTTAATAAATAATGTGTAGGTACATGCCTCATTTCTACAAGAATGAAAGTTTGTACAGTAATTAAGTATACCAAAAAATGAAGTATGGTAATAGTCTACCGACCTGGAAGCGTTGCTATCACAAGTCTACCACCCACGCAAGATGCATAAAAAATTATTCAATTGAACTTATTTCTACAAAGATGAAATTTTTGTTTCAAAAAGTTGATGTCATAAGAAACCAAAAAAAATTGGTCTACCGATCGCGTGATGTTGCTAAGACCTCGGTAGATACGCTGGAAGGTACGATTTTCCGAGCGTAGCTGCTGTACTGCTCTGCTATAAGTACCTCTAAATTATTATATACACGGGCATAAAATAAAAATATTTCAAAAACGAACATAGGCAATTAACATGGGAAAAGGTTTTGTGCAGATCTTTGCTCCCCATGATAATTTAGGTCTTAGCGGGTTTATAATGACACCAATCGAAAGAAGATTTTTTTCCTTTATCTAATGATATACGAATTAGGTCATTTTCAGTTGTATTTCTCATTATTAACGATCCTCGAGATTGTTTATAATTTTGTATTGCTGTCTGTCTGTCCGTCTGTTCGTCTGTCCGTGTGCACGATAACTCATAACTGAATAACTTTGTATAGAAAAGTCCGATCGCTTTGAAAATTGAAACAGCTGTTCTTAAGGATATGAGAAAGGTCGCTATTGTTTTTCAGCTACATAGACTAACGGGGCAAAAAATTACAGCCCAAAAACTGCTCAAACCTCCTAAAAAGGGCTTTTTTATAATTTTTGTTACAAAGAACATATAAATGCCCGGTTTTCTGTGTTAGTAAATGTCCCTTAACCCTCAAGTAAGTATGCAAATGAATAAAAAATTGCGCATGCGCAACTCAACATTTGTATTTACACAATCCCAATTTTCTTTATTTGTTAAGATATTAGTTGAAATTTAATATGTAGGCACCTCGAGTAAAAGTAAAACTAACGCCGAATCAAAAAAATTATTTTGCGCATGCGCAATCTTGTTTTTTTGTTAAGATGTTTAAGCGAAATTTTGTATCTAGGCACCTCGAATAAAAGTAAAACGAACTTCGTTTTACACAATTCGTTTTACAAGCTATTCCGATCTGGTGGGACAGAATCAACCCCTTAAGGCGCGTTGTAAAAATGATGGATGCATGAAGATCTCGAGGATCGTTCGGTATTCAGTTGTGTCGAATTTTTTTATCAAAAATTCGTTATTCGTTATTCAATTCGAAATGAATATCAGTTTATGACAACTGTCAATAATTTTTTTTGTAAAATTTATTCACTGAGGAAAAAGTATTTGTAATAAAGGAAGGCGGAAATAGTTACTGTACGCGATATTTGTTTTCCGTCTGTGTCAATTCCTTAGAAAATTTTCATGGCTTAACATGATTTTGGTAATTGGAGTTATTGCCGAATTTTTGATAAAATAATGAAAATTAAAAACATTAGTTATCTTAAATTGCTATCAAAAACAAACCTCGAATGACGGCATGGAAAATAAATGATGGAAATTCTGTTATTGCCGGGCTAGAGATGAAGAATTAAAATCGTTTGTGAAAATCACTTTAATTCATGTGATTTACAAAAGCGGCAATCGAAAGTTATTGAGAATCAATTCAATTCCTTGGCCTTACTCAAAACAAGGTAACCATGTAATTTTTTGTCGTTAAAATGACTGATAATTTTTTTCAAGATTTAAAGTACAAAGAAGATGGCCCTTCTACCTCATACTGCAATCAAACGTTCAATGAAACGAGAAGTATTCCACCCCATAAATCCCATTCGAACAGTTTTTGCGAAAACTTCAATTTAACCACAAATTCGACTTTATGTACAGAAATTTTGAAAATGCCATCACCACAAAAATTACCTAGAAATAATATTCCATACAAGTTGAAAACTTTGAGCAAAAACTTAAATAGGAAAACGTTCAAATTCATAGACTGAAAACTAAAACATTTCGCTTCTCAACAGGTTAGTCAATTAAATTTTTTGCATAGTTATCAAATTACCGGAATTTTTTTGTCAAAAAATCATATGGAAACTGGTACTTTTGTTCACGATTTTCTATGAACAGTAGCATTAAATTATGACACAAAATAGCGAATGTCAATGATATTATTCAGTTATGAGTTATCGTGCACACGGACAGACGAACAGACAGAAATACAAAATTATAAACAATCTCGAGGATCGTTAATAATGAGAAATACAACTGAAAATGTACTTAATTCGTATATCATTAGATAAAGAAAAAAATCTTCTTTCGATTGGTGTCATTATAAACCCGCTAAGACCTACATTATCATGGGGAGCAACGATCTGTAAAAAACCTTTTTCCCATGTTAATTGCCTATGTTCGTTTTTGAAATATTTTTATTTTATGCCCGTGTATATAAAAATTTAGAGGTACTTTTAGCAGAGCAGTGCAGCAGCTGCGCTCGGAAAATCGTACCTTCCAGCGTATCAACCGAGACCTTAGCAACATCACGCGATCGGTAGACCATTTTCCAACAAAAATTTCATATTTGTAGAAATAAGTTCAATTGAATAATTTTTTATGCATCTTGCGTGGGTGGTAGACTTGTGATAGCAACGCTTCCAGGTCGGTAGACTATTACCACACTTCATTTTTAGGTAGGTATAATTAATTACTGTACAAACTTTCATTCTTGTAGAAATGAGGCATGTACATATTATTTATTAACATGTTCAGAACATTGTTGCAAATTTAGGCAACACCGCCGACGCGGTAGACTACCGTTTTGTTTACTTGTGCTATCAAAACAATAAAATGGCAGAATATCAGCTTTGTAGAAATGAGTGCACAAAAAATATCGTTGCCTCTTGGACTATACATGAGAAATGGGGATTGATAATTTTGAGTATTTTGTAATTTTGTTGTACTCTATTGTTTTAAGTTGAAACTCATTGTCCACATAGCAATCAGGATGAATACAAATCACATGCGTAAAGTCCCTACAGAAGTGAGAAGTATTACTAAATTTAATTTGACGGAGCGTAATAATCCTTCCTAGATGTGTGAATGACCTTTGGGTAATCAAATTACGGCAAAACGGGATAAATACCTTCAAACATTTCTGAATAGATTTCGTTAGCTAGGGATTTTGCAATCAAATCCCAATTTAATTTCCCCGGTTTTATATATCATAGTTGCGTTTGGTAATTGATTAACGATTGTTTTATATTGAAATGCTTCGAAATTTCGAGCGATTTATCGAATTTGTTTTTGTAAACTCGTGACAGTTACGTAATTTATCACAAAGAACCTCTGATTAATTAGTTTTTTTTATTGCACTTTAACACTCGTGTGAAAACAAACGTTGGATCCTTAATGATTTTTCGTTTAAATATTGAACCGTAAATTTTTACCCCATAATCTCCTCGTTATCTATAAGCCATAAATCGCATACGGCAATTTCCCCAATTTTAAATGACACGGCTTCTACCAAAATATACGCAATTTACAACTAAAAGGTTGATTTCAATTTGATACTGTACACGCAAACTTTACACCATTTTGCTGATATTTGCTGCAAATTATACAGGATACCATCCACTACAGCGCATTGTGATGCGATAAAAGCAAGACGTACTCTGCATACCAATAAAATAATTTTACCTCTAGGTATCTGTATGTGCGTGGAAGCGCCAGTAATTTTTAGGGACGCAATACTGGAAAATGCAGATCAAGTTCATTACACAGTGAAACGTTAAATACTGCTAAATGTAGGGAGGTTAAAGGCAGAGAGTATCATGGACTACAATGTTTGAGAGCAGTAAACTCAGAACGTGTTTTGTATACAAAGAAACACTCCGCTGATTAATTGGAGACAACTTTGAATAAAGTATAAATTATATAAATGGAAAAGTGTGCACCTCTTCTTTGTTTTCAATTTCAATTTCTAATTAAAGGAGGTTTGTATCCGTTATTCCGTTTGCATTAACAACCACATTAATTTACGTACATTTATGGTATCTGACGAGATTCCACGTTTACTGCTGTACTTGCCGAATAAGCACCCGGATAAGTACACGACGAATTGTACGGTATAAAATTCAAATAAATATTGACTTTCCCTTAAGCTCCATTGAATGTATCGGTTTAGGCAAAATAGGTAGGTACTACTGAAGCAAATATAATAGTACAGGATCTTTTTTATTTCATTTATACGCAGCTTCCGAAATGGAGTAAAATTCCATAGACGTTTACGAATTAGTTGATTCAATTATATCTAATAGAACTCACGGAAAAGAACGAACATTGTTTTTATTAGATCTTGAAATGTTTTTCTTGCGACTTTCACTCGCTTTCCGTATAAGATCAATTTTGTTGAGACTGGTAAGATCGTATGATCTCTACATCATGGATCGAAGTACCTACCTAGAGTACGTATGTATTAAAATGCACCTGTTTGGGTTACTTGAAGCAGTGAATCCGCACTTGGTGTAATAGGTGTTGGTAGAGCAACTAATTTATCGGTGAAACTGCAAAACCCGTTCCTTTGACGCACATGAGCTAAGTTTTGTGCTCTTCTTGTCATACTCTCATTTTGGTTGTTAGTAGAGCACATTATTTATTTATGCATTAATTTCGTCGCGAAAAGTGCAAAATGCATTGCCTTGATGCACAATAACTAACTAATGGGTTGTTCGCGCAGCAAAATACAAATTTTCAATAGAAGAGCACAATTATACCAATTTCTTAAGCAGGCGCCAGATTTATTATGTTTGATGATTTGATTATATGGCTGTGTGCAATGGCATGCAGTCACTACCCCGCCCACAAAACACCTTTCCAGCTAGTTAAATAAAATG
Source organism: Photinus pyralis (assembly GCF_008802855.1). Classification (NCBI taxonomy): domain Eukaryota; kingdom Metazoa; phylum Arthropoda; class Insecta; order Coleoptera; family Lampyridae; genus Photinus; species Photinus pyralis. Next base: position 20,294,696 of record NW_022170403.1, read on the forward strand.
AAGTAACTCATAAAAACAATTAACATGACCTCCTTACAATTCAGGGTCGTAACTTGGGCTCATTAAACATACCATCAAAATTTTATTCGCAAATGCTGTAACAAAAATCCGCACCAGTACCAGCGCCAAAGACCACGCAACAATGCGATCGATTCAAGCAGGTCAGATAAAGTCTCAATTACCTTGATATGGTCACTAATCCATAAACCAGTTATACATGCCCAATCCAAAAAACGCACAAATCACAATCACAAACACTACACAGACGTCTCCAATTTTCCATAACACAAACTCAACTATTTTAATTTTCGGATGTATTTAAATCTCTTACGGCCAGTTGCACAAAAAACATAATCCAGGATTATTGGGTAATCTGGTATTAAGACATTTGATTGGCTTTATACTGCAGTATGTAGTCAATCAAATGTCTTGTTTAATCTCAGATTTGAGATTTTGATTATAATTCGCTTTCCTGCAACCGGCCGTATGACTACTAACTGTGATGTACTTAAAAAAAACTTATAATTACACAAACGACAATCTTTATCCCATCCAAAAACTGAGAAGCCGGAAGGACGCTTACAACAAATGGCCCGACGGCAAAAAGGCAACGGTAGCCACCGACTATTTCCTCTTCTATTATTAAAATACGCAAAATTGTCTTATCTAAGCGCGCACCTGCGATAACATCTGTTTACAAAAATGAATTAAGTTCTAGGGATAACACAACTCTTATCGATAAGCGGCCTACAATGCATAAAATGAACCTTTAACAAAACGCACAATTGTTCCTCATCTTAACGTAATTTTACACAATATTAATATTAGGTAGGTGTTATAAATGTTTATTTTTGGTATAGTGGCAGCATATCCAAGAGATGCAGAGGTGCCAGAATCGTTACATTTAGACTTCCAACGATACTTACTTCTGTTGGAAATCTTCATGAAATGACGGAGCGGCAAGTAGCGGTAAAACCAATACTGCAAAACGTATTCCTTTGTATCACTGACTCCGTAGTTAATGTTCAGGAAGCACGTACCAGCGACGAGGAAGGTTTCTAGTACAATTTCGTGGACCAAGAAAAACTAGGGGAAAAATAAGGAGGTACTAGTGCTACCGAAAAATAGGGGTCGATGGATGTTCAACGCCCAGTTTAAATTTGCGTTAATTACAGGAAGTTGCAGTGTCCATAATAGTTACTTTAGTTCTTTGTTATTGATTCAATTATCGCATTGCTATTTATGTACACGGAATATTGGAGTTGAATAGATAAAGATTATAGTGAAATAACATTTTTCTTGCACTAATGTAATGCTACGTTTCTACGCTTCCGTTCAAAGCGACATTCAACGGGCACGATCACACGCACGAGCATGTAAGTGGGTTGCTCGCCTCTGCCCGCCTCTGCTTGCCTGCTTTTGCTTGTGCTCGTCACCGACCCGGACTAGTGTCGGTTTTTCGACAAAGATCAAAGGGTGAATCTGTTTGCGTTCGTGTAATTGTTTACATGCGTGGACGGGCTTGGTGCGATTTCTATAAATTTTTATCATCCACCACCTTCTCCGAGCTCTTCGTCTCTTTTCAATTCGTTGTTGTTGTTTTTTCCAATAAAAGTACGTATGTCAAACCGAACGGAACAGCTGCAATAACATCTACGTCCGCCATGTTTGGTTGTGAGCTTGTTCTGAGTTGTGCTCAGATGCGTGTAAACAGCTTGCTTTGTACGCGGTGATTCGCCGAGCAGCTTACCGAGATGCTTGCCAAGCTGCTTGCCGCGTGTGGAAACGTAGCATAAGAATTTTTTTTCACTACTAGCGTCTGATGACATGATTATTAACCTTTTTTCCACTTGTAAAGTAGGCTTTCTCGGCATTTGTTCAAAGTGGTTAATAGTTTTTTATTATTAACTAGTAGTCAATAATGAGAACTGTCACGCTGTCACTTTTAGAAAACACAACCCGAAATTTCGCTCAATGAACGTTTAGACAAGTTCTCTAAAACGAATAATTGCCACCATTCGCAATTTCCAGAGAAATTACATACCTAAAATTATCACATTTGAAAAAATTCGAACGAAATTACTCTTTGAAAAATCTCAATGACAGAACAAAATACGGCCTGTTTGACTTGTACTTCCACGTACTTGATTGACATGTTAAATTACGAAACAAACAATTCTGTCCAACCGTTAACTCTCTTATCAATATAATATGTTAATTTAGAGGATTTCAAGTGCTAGTAGTGAAAAAAATAGTATATATACCACGGTAGACCTTCGCACCTTACACCCCTCGGCGCAAGCGCCTCGAGATGTAATCTTGGTGCTCAGGCAATAATAGTGGACTTCTCTACCTTGGTATATAATGTACTATTTTCATAGTGATGAAATGACGAACTTTTTTTAACGAAAAATCGTATGGACAGTGGTACTTTTTGTGACGATTTTTACTATGCGTTTCCATGGAGTTTAGTCCTGTCTATGAACAATAGCATCCATTTTTGAGTGACAGTTAATCGCGAATGTCAATAAAATTATTCAATTGTGGGTTAGTATGGATCACTATGCAAAAAAATTTCGTGTACAACACGTGTTGAAAGTGTCTTTTTTCCATGAATTTGCTTGATTAACTCGGGCTTCGCCCTCATTAATTAAACTGCAAATTCATGAAAAAAAGTATCACTTTCAAAACTAGTTGTACAAATAACTATTTTTATACATACGTGAAATTTGACATTTCGCCGATCATATTGAAACAGCGAAGTATCGTTTCGTTGCTAGGAGGAGAGAAGCGGAAAAGAGGCAGAAAAAGTTTACTTATCTGCCTCTTTTTCGCTTCTCTTCTTCTTTTGATTTCTATATCTGTGTTGACTAGCCATTTATATACAAGCAATTCCAGTATACTAGTAAAAACAAATTTAGTGTTTAGGTACTATGTAAAAAATGTGCACAAGACGTGTTGAAAGTGTCTTTTTTCATGAATTTGCTTGAATCAAACTACAAATTCTTGAAAAAAATGCCAATGGATATTAAGAAAGGTGTAATTGACTGCATACTAAAATTTGATGCAATTTGGGGGAATGGTTCCTTTTTATGAAACTGTGAAGTACGCTTGCAAACTAAAAAAATGATCAAAGTCCTCGTGTGAGATCGAAGGGACTTCAGCGCATTTTTGTGTGGCAGATCAGTGTTTTATTAGCCAATATTGACTCCACCATCAAGAAGATCTTGCCGAAAGCTACCACGTTCACTTTGTCGGTACCATTTTCTCACTTACCGTGCACTCGCAATTCGCGTTTGAAGTTTCGACTCCACCATCAGTAAGATCTCGTCGGGGGTTACCACATTCCCTTTGTCGATACACAGTTCCGACGTCCCGTTCATTCGTAATTCACATTTTGGTAAATTTCGCTAAAATCCCGGCATAAAATCGTATTCAACTTTTGGGTACTTCACATAGCTCGACCTTCTATTAGTGACACGAGAAAGAGAGACCGCGATTCGCGCTGTAAGAAACTTTTGGGCGCCCAAAGTCGACTACCCCTCGAAGCGCGCCGCGCAAAAGGTGGTTTATTTCGCCCCTAGGAAAAAAAATAAAATTCCGCCACGCAGGAGTTGTGCGCGTTGACAAGATCTTCCCGACGACACCAATTTGAAAACAATCGGAGAAAAACTGTAGAAGATAGATAAAAACTGAAAAATCTCCAGGTTAGTATAATACGCTCGGGGATGGCGTCCAGATGTCGTCGACTCCAAATCTTGTAGCCCCATCCCTAACGTTCTTAATTACACGGCACCCGATAGTTACATGTACACTCCTTGTCTTTTTACAAGCGTTTTTCTACGGGCGCGCATTTACTGCCAGCCAGCCAGCCAGCCAGCCAGCCAAAGTGAGATTAAAAGCTACTTTTTACAAAAAAAAATTTTTGCAAAAATGCGCTAAAAACAGGAACTTTGTAACCTTCACGTTCAGAAATCTTTTACTTACACGTTTACACCGACTCAGGGCAAGTCTCAAACTTGAGTGTCCGCATTGTTTTTTTTTTAAATGAAGGTCCTAATGGCACATCCTGTAACCGTGTTTCAGCCGTATATTGTGCTTGCGGAATCGATGGAGAACAATTAGAAATTGTTACAATGCAAGACGCCTCTTATATTTCGTTGAATGTACTGGAGTGAAAATTAAAAAAACAACCAATTTCGCTACTCAATACGAAACCCCTTTGTTATTTCGAGTACTTGGGTAAACAAGGTTGTTTTGCGTATTAGGTACACAGTAAAACGTCAAATATACGTGAGGTAAGGATTTCCATTGTTTCCATTTAAACGGAATATCGGTTTTCAGTTTTTCACCTCTGTGTGACATTTGTAAAATTGTTGCGGAGAGAAATCTGATTTGTAATACTGCAGTTATTTGCTAACCAGTATATAAAATTTCACCCACATAATACCTACTGTCTATTGCTATAGTTTAGGGTATAAGGTCCAAACGGAATAATTTTAATGGTTCGAACTGCTTTAGAGGGATTAAGCTCTACATTTCTAGAACAGGTTCATTTAGTGATTGTGTTTTTTATGCCATATTAGCCAGTGTGTGCCAAAAAACGTTTGCGATTCCCCATACTAGCCTATATTCACCCCAAATTTCATCCAAATCGGTTCAGGTGTTTTTTTAGTTATTGTGTTCGCAAAAAAACGAACCACATACACACTTAGGTACACCATCAAGCTAAAAATCACTTTTGGGGTCTGTGAGCTTTAAAAGGTCCAGAAAAAGCAATATTAGCTATCGAAAATGTATCATAGTTATATTACAATACTTTCCTTTATATACACTTTGTATGTAGTCGGATAGTAAAAAATGAGTGGCAGAGGGGATAAAAAAACTGTATAGTAGCACTTGGTTAATGCTGACAAAAATGACTACTTCTTATCGTTTAGGTAAGTTAATATAGCCTCCCCCTCACCTCAAATTTCCGCTTACCGCTAAACCTCGTGTCGATTTGTAGTATCTTTTAGATTTGTGACATCATAATTATCATCGTTTCTTTTAATTAAAATAATTAATTCAAAATGCTCATTCGTAGCCGTGTTTTTATATAATGCAAAAATTCGATTAACTTACTCTTATCGATGAGTTGAAATATTCTCTCATTGACAGCTGGCTTTCTTCTTTGGAGGGATGGCAGCAATTTGGAAAATTGGATGGTGGAAGGTCGTTTTTACAACACAATCTGACCTTTTGTATCGCCAGATAAAAAGGGTTGCGTTATTCATTACAACTGAATCTCGCAAGGTGATTGACGCATTTGAATCTGGCACAACCGTGCTTCAAGTTCCTCACAATTTATATGTTCCAATTTAGTTTAGTTATGGCAAAAAATACCGATTTTCCACAGTGTGGAAATGTACACAATTTATCCTTACAATTTAGAGTCTTGACAGCCAACAAAACTGCGTATTAATTGTCTTTAAACCTTTTACCGGTTTCCGTTTCTAATATAATGTTATTAGTACACGGTACAAAACAAATTAGGTGCACAACTTTGATTAATACACTATTTTTTAACGTAAGTGGTCACTCAGAATATAGCGCAACGAAAGGTTTTGCACCTTGGACCCCGACGCTTTCTTGTTAAACTTAATTGCGAGAAGTTCAATCCGATCGTGCAATAATCCGCAAACGTACGTGTTAAGAAAGTAACTTATTCGCACTGTCTTATCAATTAAACATAAATCCGCCATCCATTAGTTTTCGCTACATGACGAAGTTTTTTGTTGCTAAATGTATAAAGCAACCGTGACAATAAATTTGTCGGGAATGGTGGCACAATCTTCGGTTGCGCGGCTAACGATTCCCTTATATTCTTGGGTTAGACGGCATTCGATTGAAACTTTTACGCGATCTCAAAAAAGGGTGTAGGTAGGTACCATTCACAAGAATTGCCTTGAAAGCTTAGCGAAAACTTCTTTTTACGCGATCTACAAATTTCCACATTCACGTTATGGGGGATTGCGTTAAAAATGTAATACGCGATCGAAAAAATGCAACGTTTGACCTGCAAAGATTCTTTTTTGAATTTGAGTTTGACTAAGAATGCCGTACGCTCACCCGATTTTGACCTAAGTACTCGCCGAATCAATAATACGAAACGACTCTATCACAAACCAAGCGTTCACACTACTCCCCGCACGTTAGTAAAGGAGGTTTTGCATTGTGGTAAAAAACGACCCCCCCCCCCTTTTTTTATGGAAATACACGTTTTGAAGCACCAGGAATCCAAATCAAATAAAATCTCTATAATGTCGATCGGTCTGTTGGTATGCCCGTCGGTCGGTCTGCTAGCCTCTCGGTTAGTCGGGCTGTTTGTCTATCTTTTGGACACGCATGCGCAAGTGTGCCAAACTCTCATTTCCGGCTGAACGGATGAACCGATTGAAACCAAAGTTCTTAGACATAAAATGGCAGAATCGCGCATGCGCAGGATTTCTCTCATGCTCGGTAAATAAGATTTTTAAAACCGGTAAACCTGTAAAGTTTTGACTGCTTGAACACTCGTTTCTTATCTGTATATGCTGTATTTCTTCGAATATTAGTTCTCTTCTTTCATTACGAAGTGGTACACGTCTAACATTTCCTACACTGGTAATTTTGTAGATTTAAAAGATAACTTTAAAGCCTAAAGCGGTTACACTCGCTGGGACGATACTTTCCCCAATCAATAGATCGGAAGGAAGAGGCGGTCCAGTAGCGTGACCACCGCGATTTTATTTCTTTGGGGGAATCTTAAAAACGTGTATGGCTTGGCGGGCATTGAAGGAGATGCTGATTGGGGTTTGGCTGCACAGATTAGGATTTTTGAAAATGTGACTCACGCAAATTGAATAATTTTTGATCACCGCCCGAGGGGGAGGGGGTGCATTAGGGTGAAAATTTAGCTGTACCGAGAAATTTTATTTAGTTTTATGCAATAATAAATGCATTTTGGCACCCCTGATGCCATTTTCAAAAAATAGCCAACCACATTTTTCTGTCTTTGTGTACTTCTGAACACAATGTCGAACACCGAATTTCAATACTTTTTGTAAGAATTGACAACTTTTTTCCTTATTCCCCTGGTTAATAACTTCATCCTTGTACTTTCTGGATGGACAACAGCTAAATAAAGTGTATGGTCTGCTTTTCTTGGTCGATAGGTGGGAAAGCGTGAAACATATAAAATGCGTCTATTTTTCATACTAAGTTTTCCTACCCCAATCGTCGATCTTTTATAGGCAAGGTGGCTCATAATTGCTCATATGTCTGGAAGAGAGTCGGAACTAAAAAGAAAGTTCTGAACGAGATATGTGTCTGTAAATTATATTCACTGCGCAGCATCGTAGAAGAGAATACTCGCATAGCAAAAGGTAACAGTCTGGATCACACATATCACTATTTCTGTTCGAGAAATAACACACTGTGGATAATATTCAAAGAAGGTTTTAATAAGTTCAAAAAAGGTTAAAAAAGGTTTATTAAAAAAATAAAGAATTTTATGGGTGTTATATTTCTGAAGAGAATTTGATATGCTATTTCGTTTTATTAAAATATACAGGGTGTTCCATTAAAAAATGGGGTTAAGTCCCATAATCTTTTTACCTCGCTCCGTATACTTATTTTGAAAATCTTAGACTATTGAGGAACTATTTTAAAGAAACTTTTGTAATAAACTTTTTTTTCTATCTCTTTTAACTAAGAAAATATATGGTCATTCTGAACTTGACAATTAATCTTTTTCTCCCAAAAACAAAATTCTGCGTCGATAAAAAAAAACAAACAAAATCGGTCCAATAGAAAATTTTTTATAAGCGATCAAAAAACGCCCATTTTTTCCAAGGAATTTCAAAAATTGGTCCAATTTTAAATTGTTGATAGTTTTTGAACTTTCTGAT
>NW_022170403.1:20302726-20328538 GCF_008802855.1 Photinus pyralis
CTATACTTCGTTCCCCCAACAGAAATAGTTAAGCCCCTCCTCAACAATTACCGCCACATTTGAATACGACGTTGTTATTGGTGTAATTTTTGAAGCCACAATCACACTTGTAAAGCGAATTGGCCGAATTGGGTAATCTGTCATCTTGCCTATTGCGTTTCTGCCGGTTTTTACGTTTTTACATCTTTACTTGTGTCAATTTGCCATTAATCTCCTTTATTCACACAAAATAGTCTTTATAAAGACTCGTCGGTGTATTCTAAAGATAGTCAGGTGAGTAATTATAAAATTTTAAGTATACACGATTTTTACATGCCTGTTTTTAGGGTTATATTATTCGCGATCAAGAAAAGTTGTACGCAAACATGAATGTCGCCGGTGCTGCTTTCTCTCCACCGAAAAAACGTTCTGCCAAGCACTTTTCAGTTGAAGACAAAACTGGCATTTTAAATACACGATGACGAAGACTTACCCCATTTGAAACGAACTACTTTATGGAAATTAATAAAAGAAATAGGTTTTCGGTCAGTAAACCTTTTTTCTTTACGTGTATGTATATTATGTACTTGTCATTGTAGATTCGAAAAGAGGTCACGCAATAGTGTTCTTAAGGAAAAGGACGAAATAATTACTTGGAAGCGTCGGTTCTTGCGTGAAATTAGAAAATATCGTGAAGAAGGTAGGAAGTTGTATTTCCTAGATGAAACTTGGGTGAATGCTGGGCATACTGTAAGCAAAGTATGGAAGGACACCACAATTCTCACTCCAAGACAGGCATTTATCAACGGGCTATCAACTGGATTGAAAGATGCATCGGGCAAAGGAAATTGTTCTCCATATAGGGTCCGAGGATGGCTTCGTCGAGGAAGGTTTGCTGTGTTTTGAATCGAAAAAAACAGGGGATTATCACGAAGAAATGACCAGTGAAGTTTTTGAAAAGTGGTTTATGGAAATCGTTACACATCTTGATGAACAATCTGTGATTATAATGGACAACGCTTCATATCATAGCAGGAAAAGTGAAAAAATACCAAACACCAGTACGAAAAAAGCTGATATACAAACTTGCTTAACAAGCAAATCGATACCTTACGAAGAAGATATGGTAAGAGCTGAACTTCTACAGCTTGTGAAACGGGCAGCTGTTACACCAAAATATGTAGTTGATGAAATTGCAAAGGAACACAATCGTATCGTGCTGCGATTGCCTCCATATCACTGCGAATTGAATCCAATTGAACTGATATGGGCGCAAATAAAAGGTGAAGTGGCCAGAAACAACACCACATTTAATATGAAAGACCTTCATCCACTATTTCAACAAGCAGTGGAACATGTTACTGCTGAAAATTGGAAGAACGCAATTCGCCATGCTCAAAGTGAAGAGGAAAAATGTGGCAAATTGACATTTTAATGGACATCGTAGTGGAGCCATTAGTAATTCATGTGGGAGATGACTCGACATCAACGGAGTCCGAATCCGAGTGAAGCGATACAGGATTTAAATTGTTATGTTCCTTTGTTTATATTCAAGTGCACTTGTAATTTCAAAACTTTGTGCTGCTGTAATAATACTTTTTTGTACTTTTCTCAATATAAACAGTGTTTTTATGTTGCATATTTACATGTATTTAACAATTTGCAGGTTTTACTATTTTTGCCACGAGTTATGTTCAGAGAGATAGCGCCATAATTAGTCTTGAGCAAGTGACATTTCAATTTGATTTTTCAAATTTTCCGCTTTTTATAATTTTGTGGTTGTAAAACTGGTTGCTGCTTACATTGGCCCAAATTTTGTAGGAGTGGCTTAACTATTTCTGTTCGGTGAACGAAGTATAGTTAATAATAAAAAATTATTAACCACTTGGAACAAATGCCGAGAAAGCCTACTTTACAAGTGGAAAAAAGGTTAATAATCATGTCATCAGACGCTAGTAGTGAAAAAAAATAATTTCAATAGTTAGAGGTCAAGGTTTAGAGTGCAAATAGTACATTATATATCAAAGTAGAGAAGTCCACTATTATTGCCTGAGCACCAAGATTACATCTCGAGGCGCTTGCGCCGAGGGGTGTAAGGTGCGAAGGCAATAATAGACTTCTCTACCGTGGTATATATACTATTTTTTTCACTACTAGTACTAGCACTTGAAATCCTCTAAATTAACATACTATATTGATAAGAAAGTAAACGGTTGGACAGAATTGTTTGTTTCTTAATTTAACATGTCAATCAAGTGTGTAGAAGTACACGTCAAACAGGCCGTATTTTGTTCTGTCATTGAGATATTTTCAAAGAGTAATTTCGTTCGAATTTTTTCAAAATGTGATAATTTTAGGTATGTAATTTCTCTGGAAATGGTGGATGGTGGCAATTATTCGTTTTAGAGAACTTGTCTAAACGTTCATTGAGCGAAATTTCGGGTTGTGTTTTCTAAAAGTGACAGCGTGACAGTTCTCATTATTGACTACTAGTTAATAATAAAAAACTATTAACCACTTTGAACAAATGCCGAGAAAGCCTACTTTACAAGTGGAAAAAAGGTTAATAATCATGTCATCAGACGCTAGTAGTGAAAAAAAATTCTTATGCTACGTTTCCACACGCGGCAAGCAGCTTGGAAAGCATCTCGGTAAGCTGCTCGGCGAATCACCGCGTACAAAGCAAGCTGTTTACACGCATCTGAGCACAACTCAGAACAAACTCACAACCAAACATGGCGGACGTAGATGTTATTGCAGCTGTTCCGTTCGGTTTGACATACGTACTTTTATTGGAAAAAACAACAACAACGAATTGAAAAGAGACGAAGAGCTCGGAGAAGGTGGTGGATGATAAAAATTTATAGAAATCGCACCAAGCCCGTCCACGCATGTAAACAATTACACGAACGCAAACAGATTCACCCTTTGATCTTTGTCGAAAAACCGACACTAGTCCGGGTCGGTGACGAGCACAAGCAAAAGCAGGCAAGCAGAGGCGGGCAGAGGCGAGCAACCCACTTACATGCTCGTGCGTGTGATCGTGCCCGTTGAATGTCGCTTTGAACGGAAGCGTAGAAACGTAGCATTACATTAGTGCAAGAAAAATGTTATTTCACTATAATCTTTATCTATTCAACTCCAATATTCCGTGTACATAAATAGCAATGCGATAATTGAATCAATAACAAAGAACTAAAGTAACTATTATGGACACTGCAACTTCCTGTAATTAACGCAAATTTAAACTGGGCGTTGAACATCCATCGACCCCTATTTTTCGGTAGCACTAGTACCTCCTTATTTTTCCCCTAGTTTTTCTTGGTCCACGAAATTGTACTAGAAACCTTCCTCGTCGCTGGTACGTGCTTCCTGAACATTAACTACGGAGTCAGTGATACAAAGGAATACGTTTTGCAGTATTGGTTTTACCGCTACTTGCCGCTCCGTCATTTCATGAAGATTTCCAACAGAAGTAAGTATCGTTGGAAGTCTAAATGTAACGATTCTGGCACCTCTGCATCTCTTGGATATGCTGCCACTATACCAAAAATAAACATTTATAACACCTACCTAATATTAATATTGTGTAAAATTACGTTAAGATGAGGAACAATTGTGCGTTTTGTTAAAGGTTCATTTTATGCATTGTAGGCCGCTTATCGATAAGAGTTGTGTTATCCCTAGAACTTAATTCATTTTTGTAAACAGATGTTATCGCAGGTGCGCGCTTAGATAAGACAATTTTGCGTATTTTAATAATAGAAGAGGAAATAGTCGGTGGCTACCGTTGCCTTTTTGCCGTCGGGCCATTTGTTGTAAGCGTCCTTCCGGCTTCTCAGTTTTTGGATGGGATAAAGATTGTCGTTTGTGTAATTATAAGTTTTTTTTAAGTACATCACAGTTAGTAGTCATACGGCCGGTTGCAGGAAAGCGAATTATAATCAAAATCTCAAATCTGAGATTAAACAAGACATTTGATTGACTACATACTGCAGTATAAAGCCAATCAAATGTCTTAATACCAGATTACCCAATAATCCTGGATTATGTTTTTTGTGCAACTGGCCGTAAGAGATTTAAATACATCCGAAAATTAAAATAGTTGAGTTTGTGTTATGGAAAATTGGAGACGTCTGTGTAGTGTTTGTGATTGTGATTTGTGCGTTTTTTGGATTGGGCATGTATAACTGGTTTATGGATTAGTGACCATATCAAGGTAATTGAGACTTTATCTGACCTGCTTGAATCGATCGCATTGTTGCGTGGTCTTTGGCGCTGGTACTGGTGCGGATTTTTGTTACAGCATTTGCGAATAAAATTTTGATGGTATGTTTAATGAGCCCAAGTTACGACCCTGAATTGTAAGGAGGTCATGTTAATTGTTTTTATGAGTTACTTCATTTTATTTAACTAGCTGGAAAGGTGTTTTGTGGGCGGGGTAGTGACTGCATGCCATTGCACACAGCCATATAATCAAATCATCAAACATAATAAATCTGGCGCCTGCTTAAGAAATTGGTATAATTGTGCTCTTCTATTGAAAATTTGTATTTTGCTGCGCGAACAACCCATTAGTTAGTTATTGTGCATCAAGGCAATGCATTTTGCACTTTTCGCGACGAAATTAATGCATAAATAAATAATGTGCTCTACTAACAACCAAAATGAGAGTATGACAAGAAGAGCACAAAACTTAGCTCATGTGCGTCAAAGGAACGGGTTTTGCAGTTTCACCGATAAATTAGTTGCTCTACCAACACCTATTACACCAAGTGCGGATTCACTGCTTCAAGTAACCCAAACAGGTGCATTTTAATACATACGTACTCTAGGTAGGTACTTCGATCCATGATGTAGAGATCATACGATCTTACCAGTCTCAACAAAATTGATCTTATACGGAAAGCGAGTGAAAGTCGCAAGAAAAACATTTCAAGATCTAATAAAAACAATGTTCGTTCTTTTCCGTGAGTTCTATTAGATATAATTGAATCAACTAATTCGTAAACGTCTATGGAATTTTACTCCATTTCGGAAGCTGCGTATAAATGAAATAAAAAAGATCCTGTACTATTATATTTGCTTCAGTAGTACCTACCTATTTTGCCTAAACCGATACATTCAATGGAGCTTAAGGGAAAGTCAATATTTATTTGAATTTTATACCGTACAATTCGTCGTGTACTTATCCGGGTGCTTATTCGGCAAGTACAGCAGTAAACGTGGAATCTCGTCAGATACCATAAATGTACGTAAATTAATGTGGTTGTTAATGCAAACGGAATAACGGATACAAACCTCCTTTAATTAGAAATTGAAATTGAAAACAAAGAAGAGGTGCACACTTTTCCATTTATATAATTTATACTTTATTCAAAGTTGTCTCCAATTAATCAGCGGAGTGTTTCTTTGTATACAAAACACGTTCTGAGTTTACTGCTCTCAAACATTGTAGTCCATGATACTCTCTGCCTTTAACCTCCCTACATTTAGCAGTATTTAACGTTTCACTGTGTAATGAACTTGATCTGCATTTTCCAGTATTGCGTCCCTAAAAATTACTGGCGCTTCCACGCACATACAGATACCTAGAGGTAAAATTATTTTATTGGTATGCAGAGTACGTCTTGCTTTTATCGCATCACAATGCGCTGTAGTGGATGGTATCCTGTATAATTTGCAGCAAATATCAGCAAAATGGTGTAAAGTTTGCGTGTACAGTATCAAATTGAAATCAACCTTTTAGTTGTAAATTGCGTATATTTTGGTAGAAGCCGTGTCATTTAAAATTGGGGAAATTGCCGTATGCGATTTATGGCTTATAGATAACGAGGAGATTATGGGGTAAAAATTTACGGTTCAATATTTAAACGAAAAATCATTAAGGATCCAACGTTTGTTTTCACACGAGTGTTAAAGTGCAATAAAAAAAACTAATTAATCAGAGGTTCTTTGTGATAAATTACGTAACTGTCACGAGTTTACAAAAACAAATTCGATAAATCGCTCGAAATTTCGAAGCATTTCAATATAAAACAATCGTTAATCAATTACCAAACGCAACTATGATATATAAAACCGGGGAAATTAAATTGGGATTTGATTGCAAAATCCCTAGCTAACGAAATCTATTCAGAAATGTTTGAAGGTATTTATCCCGTTTTGCCGTAATTTGATTACCCAAAGGTCATTCACACATCTAGGAAGGATTATTACGCTCCGTCAAATTAAATTTAGTAATACTTCTCACTTCTGTAGGGACTTTACGCATGTGATTTGTATTCATCCTGATTGCTATGTGGACAATGAGTTTCAACTTAAAACAATAGAGTACAACAAAATTACAAAATACTCAAAATTATCAATCCCCATTTCTCATGTATAGTCCAAGAGGCAACGATATTTTTTGTGCACTCATTTCTACAAAGCTGATATTCTGCCATTTTATTGTTTTGATAGCACAAGTAAACAAAACGGTAGTCTACCGCGTCGGCGGTGTTGCCTAAATTTGCAACAATGTTCTGAACATGTTAATAAATAATATGTACATGCCTCATTTCTACAAGAATGAAAGTTTGTACAGTAATTAATTATACCTACCTAAAAATGAAGTGTGGTAATAGTCTACCGACCTGGAAGCGTTGCTATCACAAGTCTACCACCCACGCAAGATGCATAAAAAATTATTCAATTGAACTTATTTCTACAAATATGAAATTTTTGTTGGAAAATGGTCTACCGATCGCGTGATGTTGCTAAGGTCTCGGTTGATACGCTGGAAGGTACGATTTTCCGAGCGCAGCTGCTGCACTGCTCTGCTAAAAGTACCTCTAAATTTTTATATACACGGGCATAAAATAAAAATATTTCAAAAACGAACATAGGCAATTAACATGGGAAAAAGGTTTTTTACAGATCGTTGCTCCCCATGATAATGTAGGTCTTAGCGGGTTTATAATGACACCAATCGAAAGAAGATTTTTTTCTTTATCTAATGATATACGAATTAAGTACATTTTCAGTTGTATTTCTCATTATTAACGATCCTCGAGATTGTTTATAATTTTGTATTTCTGTCTGTTCGTCTGTCCGTGTGCACGATAACTCATAACTGAATAATATCATTGACATTCGCTATTTTGTGTCATAATTTAATGCTACTGTTCATAGAAAATCGTGAACAAAAGTACCAGTTTCCATATGATTTTTTGACAAAAAAATTCCGGTAATTTGATAACTATGCAAAAAATTTAATTGACTAACCTGTTGAGAAGCGAAATGTTTTAGTTTTCAGTCTATGAATTTGAACGTTTTCCTATTTAAGTTTTTGCTCAAAGTTTTCAACTTGTATGGAATATTATTTCTAGGTAATTTTTGTGGTGATGGCATTTTCAAAATTTCTGTACATAAAGTCGAATTTGTGGTTAAATTGAAGTTTTCGCAAAAACTGTTCGAATGGGATTTATGGGGTGGAATACTTCTCGTTTCATTGAACGTTTGATTGCAGTATGAGGTAGAAGGGCCATCTTCTTTGTACTTTAAATCTTGAAAAAAATTATCAGTCATTTTAACGACAAAAAATTACATGGTTACCTTGTTTTGAGTAAGGCCAAGGAATTGAATTGATTCTCAATAACTTTCGATTGCCGCTTTTGTAAATCACATGAATTAAAGTGATTTTCACAAACGATTTTAATTCTTCATCTCTAGCCCGGCAATAACAGAATTTCCATCATTTATTTTCCATGCCGTCATTCGAGGTTTGTTTTTGATAGCAATTTAAGATAACTAATGTTTTTAATTTTCATTATTTTATCAAAAATTCGGCAATAACTCCAATTACCAAAATCATGTTAAGCCATGAAAATTTTCTAAGGAATTGACACAGACGGAAAACAAATATCGCGTACAGTAACTATTTCCGCCTTCCTTTATTACAAATACTTTTTCCTCAGTGAATAAATTTTACAAAAAAAATTATTGACAGTTGTCATAAACTGATATTCATTTCGAATTGAATAACGAATAACGAATTTTTGATAAAAAAATTCGACACAACTGAATACCGAACGATCCTCGAGATCTTCATGCATCCATCATTTTTACAACGCGCCTTAAGGGGTTGATTCTGTCCCACCAGATCGGAATAGCTTGTAAAACGAATTGTGTAAAACGAAGTTCGTTTTACTTTTATTCGAGGTGCCTAGATACAAAATTTCGCTTAAACATCTTAACAAAAAAACAAGATTGCGCATGCGCAAAATAATTTTTTTGATTCGGCGTTAGTTTTACTTTTACTCGAGGTGCCTACATATTAAATTTCAACTAATATCTTAACAAATAAAGAAAATTGGGATTGTGTAAATACAAATGTTGAGTTGCGCATGCGCAATTTTTTATTCATTTGCATACTTACTTGAGGGTTAAGGGACATTTACTAACACAGAAAACCGGGCATTTATATGTTCTTTGTAACAAAAATTATAAAAAAGCCCTTTTTAGGAGGTTTGAGCAGTTTTTGGGCTGTAATTTTTTGCCCCGTTAGTCTATGTAGCTGAAAAACAATAGCGACCTTTCTCATATCCTTAAGAACAGCTGTTTCAATTTTCAAAGCGATCGGACTTTTCTATACAAAGTTATTCAGTTATGAGTTATCGTGCACACGGACAGACGAACAGACGGACAGACAGACAGCAATACAAAATTATAAACAATCTCGAGGATCGTTAATAATGAGAAATACAACTGAAAATGACCTAATTCGTATATCATTAGATAAAGGAAAAAAATCTTCTTTCGATTGGTGTCATTATAAACCCGCTAAGACCTAAATTATCATGGGGAGCAAAGATCTGCACAAAACCTTTTCCCATGTTAATTGCCTATGTTCGTTTTTGAAATATTTTTATTTTATGCCCGTGTATATAATAATTTAGAGGTACTTATAGCAGAGCAGTACAGCAGCTACGCTCGGAAAATCGTACCTTCCAGCGTATCTACCGAGGTCTTAGCAACATCACGCGATCGGTAGACCAATTTTTTTTGGTTTCTTATGACATCAACTTTTTGAAACAAAAATTTCATCTTTGTAGAAATAAGTTCAATTGAATAATTTTTTATGCATCTTGCGTGGGTGGTAGACTTGTGATAGCAACGCTTCCAGGTCGGTAGACTATTACCATACTTCATTTTTTGGTATACTTAATTACTGTACAAACTTTCATTCTTGTAGAAATGAGGCATGTACCTACACATTATTTATTAACATGTTCAGAACATTGTTGCAAATTTAGGCAACACCGCCGGCGCGGTAGACTACCGTTTTGTTTACTTGTAGCATTGACTTTATACTGTAAAGTCAATGCTTGTGGTATCAAAACAATAAAATGGCAGAATATCAGCTTTGTAGAAATGAATGCACAAAAAATGTCCCTGCCTCCTGGACTATAATATATCCTATTATATTACTGTCTCAAATTTCTTATACACAATGAATCGGTATAATGTGATGGACGTTCTATTATTGGCGAGTGGTAGTTACCCTCCTTTAATAACAATTATTTAAAGTGCAGATAATTAAAACATAAACACTATGGTACTATATAGCTCACTCACACATTGTATAATTTGAATTAATAATCCCCGACCATATAAAAGTAAACATCGTTAGGGGTTTCAACCTCTACACGGTATTTGTGCAGCCCTAAAATCGCTGCAGCAAACAGACAAATTAATACAAAAAATAAAAGTACCCGAGCACAAAATCACAGCAAGTTAAACTTAATCACTAGTAACCATGTGCCATTATTTTATTATTTCATTATTATTTCATATTTATCATTATATTAGGCATTGACTAAATCGTCCAGTAATCACTAGTATTCGCTCTCGACTAGATCCACATGAAAACATGTTTCAATTTTTTTGGCCAATATAAGGAAAAGTGTTTTTTCACTACTAGCGTCTGATGACATGATTATTAACCTTTTTTCCACTTGTAAAGTAGGCTTTCTCGGCATTTGTTCAAAGTGGTTAATAATGTGGACATTATTAACTAGTAGTCAATAATGAGAACTGTCACGCTGTCACTTTTAGAAAACACAACCCGAAATTTTGCTCAATAAACGTGTGGACAAGTTCTCTAAAATGAATAATTGCCACCATCCGCCATTTCCAGAGAAATTACATACCTAAAATTATCATATTTTGAAAAAATTCGAACGAAATTACTCTTTGAAAATATCTCAATGACAGAACAAAATACGTCCTGTTTGAGTTGTATTTCTACGTACTTGATTGACATGTTAAATTAAGAAACAAACAATTCTGTCCAACCGTTCACTTTCTTATCAATATAATATGTTAATTTAGAGGATTTCAAGTGCTAGTAGTGAAAAAAATAGTATATATACCACGGTAGAGTAGTCTATTATTGCCTTCGCACCTATTATTGCGTTTGGCTTTGACTTTGACAATAAAACAAACAATTTGGTATGATTTCGATTGTACAACTTTAAACTCGATCGCACGACACATAGTATACCTTTATACCAGAATCTCAAAAAATCTTTTATCGATCCTGTTGTGAGTCTCTTACCAGCTTTATATTGTAGTCTACTATATTAAAAGTACTTAACGATTGTAATGTTTCTTATTTATTCAAGACACAGTGTTTATGTTAACAACATCATATTATTTTCAAGCCGAGCCTGCTTTAAGGGTCATTTAATTTGAAGCCGGTTCTGTTATCGATTATTGCGCACACTCGCCAACGGCGTCTGCAAGTTTCAATTGGAGTCAATTTTCTGCAACAACACGTGGTCTTGCCCCCACTGGAAATTACGGTTGATGGTTCCTTTACAAAAATTACAGGGGAAGTCTTTGTCAAAAACTTATTAAGCCTCACCTAGGGTACGGACCTGACCTCGTGCACTATAAAAGAAAACCAAATTCGATTTCCAATAATAAGGTTTAAGGACTCATCAAATTGTAATCCTTTTTACCTTAAATGTTTGTATTGTGTAATCTAGAAGTAAAATAAATAACTTTGAAGTAATGTGTCTGTGATGGCAACTACAAACGTTACGCGTTAACATTTAAACGTTAGAAAACTAACGTCCCTGACACGGACATAAGGCATTGCGGTAAGTAACATCCTCTACACGTTAATGCAACTAAGCCCCTAACATCACACATCACTATAGTCTAAGGGCTGGCTGATTTTTTTGTGTAAAGTATCCTGATACATAGTGAAGTAGAAAGTTATGTCTGCCAGCGAGATCCCCGGGTTTAAGGTTGGGAGGGGCGGTCAAATATATCAGTTAATTTTGATAAATGTGCCGATTTTCCTACTATATTTACCTCTGACGCCTTTATTATGAATCTGACGCAAAAAATAGATGAGACTTTTTGTACGGCTCATCAGTTTGTGTATATTGTCTGTACACAATAAACGTTATTATTATTATATTATCATTATTAATTCTATTTTTTAAATCGACATGCACTTATATATGTGGTAACAATGGCTAAATTTCAAGGCGGTCTGGTCCATTTTTGAAGAAAATTCTTTCTTTTAAATTTGCACATTCGCATTTAAATTGCAGATGCCACTTTTTGTCCGCTGTCCACCGTCATCGGTCAGATTCCATGTTTATATCCATTGTTATGACAAGCTTATAGATATTCTTATAAGTTGGTATATGGACTTTCGATGTGGGGTACAACAGGGAGATCCTTTGGGCCCATTACTATTCAGTTTGTCTATCATGGATTTAACACATTCTCTAATCTCAGACCTGCATGTTTGGCATCTTGATGACGGCACGAGCGGTTGCAAGTTGGCTGACTCTCTGAATGTTACAGACTTGCTTTAGTGTGGGCCCTAAGCTAACTTATCTTTTACGTTACCCTCCACTGTGTCAGCACCTGGATGCGTTACAAGGTTTTGATGATTCAACATATAAGCACCTCTTCCATGTGATACGTAAATTGACTGATTTAGCTTTACCTTGTTACTTTGCTTCAATAGTCATCAACTGCCTTGGTATCGGACTTTTTTAAAACGCCTCTCTTGACGTGAACTTGTTCGTCTGAAGCCATGGTTCTGTTATGGAGAGTGTATGAGAACAGGAGAAGCTTAATCCTACACGTGAATATTAAAAAAAATGCCATATACGGCGTAGCACTAAAACGAGTGTTTGTCCTTCAGGTGCTTGCTAGTTGCCCACAAACTACATCCTTGGGATTCCAGTCACCTACTGCAAAGCCGTTTTAACTTCGCAGGTGCAATCAAAGTCCATCTTCAAATCAGCTAATCATGTTTTTGCCATTTTCTTATCCAAATCAAATTACTGAAATGAGATATTTATTATCTTACATATTGTAAATTTGTAACCCGTGGAAATTCGCGTTTTGAAATTATATACATACATACGGAGGTATGCGGTGCGTGTGCATCTCCTCAGGACTAAAGTAATACATTACTTTCTATAATTCAATTAATTGTTGTATGACGCGTTCCTTTACTAGACGTATCACAGTAAATCTACTGCTTTCATATTATTATTCGGAAGCGGAAAGCACTTTATCTTACCTTACCCTTTCATTCAATTAAGCATTATAATACATCGAGGGGATATAAATGGTACGTTCTGACAGTGTAAGCATGGAGTACAGAGATTTAATGTAAGATACATTGTTTAAGCGGATAGATATGTCCGTATAATTCTAGATAGCAATTAATTTACATGAATTTACAATGCAAAATAGTTTTTCTTTGCGGTACTCGTTGTAAGTCTTTCTTTGTTAGCCGTGTGTGGGGAAATAATGCAAAAAGGTAACGTAAGTTGTAGGTGCCATGTGAAAATCTTTATTTAAAATAACATTTTTAAGGCACATTAGACATACGCCTTTCGAAATGAGCACACGTTATGAATAGTATGTGCTTCTATGGTATATAAATAAATAATCTGTCGCAACTGCAAGGAAGGAGTAAAATTATAACAGACAAACGTGTAAAAAACTGTATTTCTCCAAATTAATCTCAAATCGAGTTCCGAGGGTTCTGTTCCTTTAAAAATTTAAAGGCCGAGACGCAGTCCTGAGATTGAAATATGGATGAATAATTATTTGGATAAACCTGGTTTAATAGTGCCTCTTTTTAAAGAAAATTTATTCGGATTGAAGCAGTTATGTTGGCTGTCATAAAGAACCCCTGAATAACAATATTGTTGCGTCCCCAAACTAGAATAAAATATCCTTTCGTTTTTCCTTTAATGAAAATACCCTGTACATAACCGTTTTGCCTTGCCTGTATATATTCCTATTTGTTACGTGTGCGCGCATGAGCCGCAAGAAGCGCAATATGTGTACTCGTCGCGCAGAATTCGTCGGATTCTTCGCTTAGAAGCCATCGACTCAACTACGTTGAGAAGTCGCCGTTAACCAATGGCCGATTAGCCTTCGTCGTTCGCATATAGATCTCGATCGATCCACAACGGGTCAAGATGTCGCCGTGCAGTTCGCAACATCGTTATTTTAACAAGCAGAACGTCAAAGCACCGCACATCAATTAGAAGATTTCGTTGTAACAAAATCGACAAATTCGACAACTTCGTAGAATGAGCAATCTTCGCCATTGCAACATCGCCTTCGTTGTTAATGGACTTCGAAACAACACGTAAGTTCCTTTGTTTACATTATCCCTTCGTAACTTTACCATATTCTAGTAGCCGTCGTGCCTACGTCAACCATATTCAATAGAAATTCATTTACTTTGTATTTTTTGATAATAAACACGTTTATTTATGTGTCTATATTCTTTCATTCCCAGCATAAACAAGGCCTTGGAAGTAATTCATAATTACAGTCCGCTTACAATCAAATTCTTTGTTATCGAAGCCTCCTTGTACGGTACAAATATCAACTGCACATTTCTTTCAACGATATAAAGGAATGTGGACGAATATTTTCAAAAAGGTTTATGGTCGCATTTTTAAGTGCTTTTATGTTTTGCCCGAAACAGGGGAATGTGGTAAGTCAAACAGTTTCATAAGATGTCAATGAGATTAATTCTGCCAGTTCCAGTCAAACTTATCAGTCAAGCTTTCTTTTTGTGCTGATGATGGTTAAATAACACCCCTTATGATTATCTACCCACCCATACAAAAGGTTGCCAAAGGCAATAGTTAATACTGTTCCGAAAATGGAGATATCGGCTGGATGAAGTCAGAAGTGTTTTGTGAATATACCTATTTGCAATGTATTTTATAAAAATGTGATACAGTGCGATCAATATTGAGTTGCTGCGCCGCTTCAATAAATTATGACGTTAGTAATCATTTGCCGCAACAGGCCTGGTGCACCAATACTAAAACATAACCTTGAGCCGCTTTCGGATGCTGTGTTTAAAGCTCCAAGAGCGTTCCACCCCGAGTTACACGCAAATGTGTTACACACGAACGCTTGAGGTTAACGTTCGTGTGAATATAACCTTAGATTTTTTAAAACTAATCAAACAATTCTTCTGTACGTTTTTTGTCAAACATGAATAAACTTTTTGATAAAGAAATGGTGAGTGGGATCTGGGATGCGTCTTTATTATATGTCAAATTCGATTTTGGTTATTGTAGGAATGGCTTTTATGGAGCCCTACTACTCTTTCCAGCGGTAGCAGTAGTAGTAGCAGTAGTGATGATGAACAAGAAGCTGAACCCAAAAAGAAAATTGCAAAATTGGACCAATTTGTTGAAAAAACTGTGGTAACCTACACCGATTATATGTTCAAACAACTTATTAGATTGAGGCGTTCCACAGCTTATCAATTAATTGGTGAGAGTTTGAACGTAACACTAATTCTAGATAGTTAATCCCTTATTATTTTTTTTTTACTTTAGGTCGATTCAGAGCAAGTAAATATGCTCCACGTTCAACGAATAATATGGGAACATCAGCGGAAAAATGTGTATTAATTTGTTTATGGTACATGGCAAACACTGAATCTTTTCGACAGATTTCGGACCGCTTTGATGTGGCTCTTAGTACGGCCCATATCATATTAGTCAATGTTATTCATTATTTAGTTAGTCTTCGAACTGAATTTATTAAATGGCCCAATAATGAAGAAAAAAGACTCATTAGTCAAGAATTTTGTAAAAAACAAGGTTTTAAAAACGTAATGGGATGCATAGACGGAAGTCACATAAGGATACAAAGACCAGAAAGAGACGAAGACGCTTATGTTAATCGTAAAGGTTACCATAGTGTTTTAGTGCAGGGGATATGTGATCATAGAAAATTATTTTTTCTCCAACCACCTGAATAAGACGCTATTTTGTGACAGTGTTCGGTACGTAAAATTGACGTTTTGCGGATTAATCGCTTTCACCATGGCAACTGTACAAAAAGTGGATACTTTTTGTCCTAGTACCAAAAAGAAATTGACCTTGAAAGTTGGCCAATTAAAAAATTACAATCACGGAGATATGTCACATTGACATCGTTTTACATTGCAGGTTATAAGATATTTTTATACATACATATCAAATATTTTTGCATATTCAATGCAAATGCTGTTACCTATACGTATGTACATGTATTGAAAATGATTTACGCTCGCTATTTTTATTTAAACCATGTGTAACGTCGTAATTTACATATTCGGTGAACGTAATTTTAATACGTATACAACCCGGCGTCGCGCGTAACGCCATCTACTTCAGACCCATTGCACTATTATCTGTCATTTGGATTCAAAATTTGAAAAAGTTAATTGCAATTAATTTTAATTAAAAAACTGTATGGTAAGTTCTTTATTTCAATACAAAATATAACAATATTAATTGTGTATACAATAGAAATGACTGAAACTGATAGCGACATGGATTGCACTCCGCCAGAGATTTTAGAAACCGCAGAACATGCTACCTCAAGATTTGCTCCCTACAGAGTCGCGAGAGGTGAGAAGTAAACGAATAGGTTATAAGTTAACCTAAAAACTAGAGTGGCATGACACGTGAGGACAAGAAAGCAGAAGTTCTTATACTAGTAGTGAAACTGTGACTGAATCTAAATTCGAATATAATTTGAAGTAAAGGGGGTTGGAGAAAAAATTTTATGTTTTATTCGTACAAAAAAATGCGTTTTCGGGACTCGGAAGGTTGCTGGACTCCGCTAACGCGTCGTCCAGCAACTATCTTCCTCGTCCCGAAAACTGACATTTTTTGTACTAATGAAACAAATAACTATTTGGATGTGTTTTGCGGAGAGCCGGGGTCTATGCATGAGGCACGCCTATTACGTAAGTCATCAATATATAGGAAAATAGAAAATGCACAGTATTTTGGTAATTATTACTTGCTTGGAGATTCGGCTTATCCATCGTTACCATGGTTAGTTCCTCCATACCGTGACAATGGACACCTAACCGAAAATCAAAAAAATTTTAATTTCAAATTGTCGTCCACAAGGATGGTCATCGAGCATACCTTTGGATTATTAAAGGGCCGATTCAGAAGACTCGGGCACTTTGAAAATTTGAACATATCTTTAATTTCAAAATGTGTAATGGGTGCGTGTGTATTGCACAATATGTGCATTCTCGAAAGCGATTTAATGGATGTAGCTCATGAACAGATACAGCCAGATCATGACGAGGGGATAGATTCTGTAGAAATACAACATGAAATAAATGATAAAAGAATGTATGTTTTTAGACAATTGCTTGAATAGGTACATCACATTTTAATAATTCCAATAAAACCCATACAAAATGATTCTGTACATTATTTTTCTAAATATGCCTTAAGCAAAGCTACTTTCTGTTCTTCTATTGCTAATTTTTGCCTCTCTATTTCCATCCTTTCCGCATGGTTTTTATTCTTGTCTGCCAGTTTTTGTTTTTTATATTCCAAATGCATATTCCTCTTTCTTTTCTTTGGAGGATCATTTTCTTTTGTTTCTTGTTCTTCATTTCCCAGCTGCGGATCATGTATATTCTCTGTTTCTTCCACTGCACTGTCATTTGCTTCAATGGAGTGTTCACATCTGTTCGTAGGCTTCGTACCGAATATCTCATCCATTTCTTCAAAAAACTGGAAACGAGTAGGTCCACGACCTGTTTTTGTTTTGTGATCTTTCGCAGAATGGTAACTGCGAACTAGTGACTTCCACTTGACTTGGCATTGTGTCGCAGTACAATGAAATCCATCACTGAGAAGATCGTTTGCACAATTTTCATACACATGCTTCTTTTTTTTTTGGATGATTTAAATCATCGAGATGAGTTACCATCGATCTAATGAGAGCAAGTGTTTCGTTGTACTGCCATACATGCGGTTCATTAGCTGTAGAAGTTGAAGCAGTTGCGGGTGTGTCATCCACATTTGAGGACTCTCCTAATACATTTCTACTTTCGTCCTGTGCTTCAAAATCCGCTTGTTGTTCTAAGGCGATTGCTTTGTCCAACAATGATGTTGCAAAATAAATATCTTAAATCAAACATTTTATTTAGGCAAAAAGAATTTATTTCCTAGGTACCGCTTTGGGGTCTCCTATACTCATCTTCAGTAACTATGATTTTATAAACTAAGTTCGTTTGAGGATCGACAATTTCCAGTTCCATTACAAAAAATATTAAAAAACCAACCGATGATTGCACAGTCAAAAATAAAAACGTTTAGGTTATGTTCAATTTTGATGCATTTGCGCAACGCGGAGTAACAAACCCCAGAAAAATGAATGGTGCTTGAGAGGCAGGGGGCGAGAAAAAATTGGCAGCTAAAGAGCATCAAGCTCTGTAACATTCGAACACTTCGAGAGTTGCCGTGGAGCACTCTGAGCAGCTCTGGTGCACTTACGCTGTTACACCCGAAAGCGGCTCTTAAAGTAAACTTTTGACGTTTAACCATATTTAACCTAAATCAACGATTTAACCACCTTGTAAGTTTCCAAATTATGTGGAACTACACGAATAGCAAATTACTATAAAAATTGAAACGATTTTATTTCTTTTACAACTCGTTAATATCGAAGTAATTGGATAAATTACATGCACACTATAACAACTGTTCGAAGTGCTCGCCACCATTATTAAGACAGGGATTCACTCTTTCCTTCATGTTTTCGAAGCCGGCATGTAAGTGCTGTTGCGTAATGTTTCAAACGGCAGCTTCTATACCTGCTCGGAATTCCGCAATGGTGTGTAAACGATTAGATTTCGAATACGTTGCCATCTCGTAAATTTGCGTGCAATAATTTAGACGGCTTTGCAAGTCTGGACGATGAGTTCTTGTAACACGGTTACTTTAAAGGATAGAAGTACAATTTTCTCCAGGCAATAGCGTCACACGTTCCGTATGTAATGCCCGTTAGTGGGACAAATTGTCGCAGCTGCTTTTTCCGACTTTGCTCAAGACGAGCAAGAACATCTTTTACAACCTCCTTATTAGCAATCACTAAGCGGCCAGGTGACTTCCCAGAAGCAAGACTTCCTGTATGTTAAACCGCTCAAGTAGACGATGAGCATTTCGGCGTATATTGTTGTAATCCTCGTCATGGTTGACAATCGTTTATCGAAACTCCTGTATACACAAACGTATCGAGTACTCCCAAACTCCACTTTCGTCTTTAGTCTCATTACGGAAACAGGACAGCAAACGCATCTTATTCTCTTCTAAAGTAAAAGGCTTGTCGGAGTGAACCTATTCCCTATTACACGCTACAACTAAAAAAACATTTGTTTGTAATTTACAAGTAATTTACTCACCTTGTAAATATTCGAAAGAAACTGGTAGTCTTGAAAAAAGCCGTTTTGAAAGGGACGAAAGTATTTGAATAACAATCACAAATCATGGTTTTGGTTTGTAAAATTATAGGTTATGTTTTGTATTGGTACACATATACCTGGTTGCGGCAAATGATTACTAATGTGATATTTTATAAGAGCGGCGCAGCATATGATTATTGATCTCCCTGTACTTCTAAAGAACCATCATAATCCAGGCGATTCGCTACACGACGAGACTGACGATTATTTTAATTTCTTCGGAATTGAACACTTTTGATGAGGACAATATTTTAATTAACATAGGTACCGATCGTATTTGATGTCCAACAGTAAATCAAGAAGGAAGGTGTAATAATTGACATAATCGATAAAACAAGAATGAAAGAAACCCAACCCGTTAGCAATTATTATGCAAAATATGACGTGACCGAAAAGCATAGTAACATTGGAGGGTCTACATTAAGAGATTTATCGTCATATATTGAAGCACCCCGAAGAGAGAACAACAAGCAGATGAAAAAAACAAATTCTTGCAAACCAGCAGAAAGAGAAAGGTTAGATTGAAGATGAGAAGAGGAGGTAATAGGTATCTAAGAAACTAAATACAGTAAAGATGAAAAGTAATTCCATAAAAAAACTCAAAAATAAATGTAACGATATCTTGAAACGTGAATATTCATTCTAACGGTCGGCATACATGTGGCATTCATTGACAATATTTTACAGAAATATGCAAATTAAGAGTATAAATGATGCACAACAATGGTCGGAAAATTGATACCTGTGAAACTCCTGAAGATAGCGGTAAAGGTCTACAAAAGAGTATAATTTAAACTTACAGTTTGTGACCTATTAGAGATGTAATTTGATATGAAGTTAACAGGAGACCATGCATATTAAACTTGCAAGCAGGCCTTCATTTTATTGTGCCAAAAGAGCTACTGTAGCTTAATTTGATAAATGGAAACAGGTTATTGTTGTGTACCTGTTGTAACGCTCTCAAAACAGTCAAGGTGCTCCCGCACTCGATTCGGATTTGTACACTCTCAAGTCCCAACTAGCTTCCAGCGGAGGCTGGGTGAGTTCAAAAATAAAATGTTCGAGCGCCACAGTTACAATTTTCAACGAGTTAAGTGTACAAAACCTTGCTACTGGATAACTCTGAATTCCAGTAACCACGAGTCGTTCGCCACAAGACTGTACAGAATAAAAACAATCCAGCAACGTTGTAACAGTTTAGTTTATTTATATTCAAATTTCAAAATTACCGCTTGCTACGTTAGGCAGGATATAGGTGAGATGGCGTCACTTGTACGCGTGCTTCTTTCCTCGCGCAGAATCGCGTAATTTTTTCACTTCATTTCCGTTTTAAAGCCAACGAGGTTGTACTTGTAGAGCGTGGCATTGTGAATTCTTCTAAAACCAGTGGGTAATATTTGCCATCA
This sequence comes from Photinus pyralis, assembly GCF_008802855.1. NCBI lineage: Eukaryota > Metazoa > Arthropoda > Insecta > Coleoptera > Lampyridae > Photinus > Photinus pyralis. Next base: position 20,322,941 of record NW_022170403.1, read on the forward strand.
TTCACGTAAAATCTCTGGCAATTTTACCTGTTTATTGGCGTTGTCGAGTAGAGTAACTCAGAAGCCGTTTTCTCCGTTGTGAGGCTATATCTGGTGGAAGTTCATCGCCCTACCTACATGTAAGTGAAATGGCGTTGGTTTTCTTTTACGTTATGTTATCTAAAATTCTTTCAGATTCACAACCTCTTGGATAATTTCCATATTTCATTGATTTAAGTATTTTTCATTACCCTCCTGACGATTTCAGGTATGTTATTAAAAATCTCGTTAAGGGAGTGTTACATCTTCATTACTTTTAGGGGGTCCAGGTAGTAGACGAATTCTTGTACCGGTCAATCCATGTAGTAGATCAATCCAGGTAGTAGACGAATTCTTGTACCGGTCAATCCATGTAGTAGGTCAATCCTTGTACAGACGAATCCTTGTATGTAAATGAATTTGCATCTTGCGAATATTCCGGAGTACGAACACCTGTTGATTGCCGGCAGCTATCCGGCGTACCACCGAGTAGATAAGCGCTAACACCTAAACGATACCGGGAGCGACCAGCTGATGGTGGAATTTTCGGAAGATACGATCTTTTACACAACCTTTTTTTTTATTTGCTTCAATACCGTTAATCTAGTGTAACCTTCCGACGATTTATGATCGGAGCTTTGTATTTTGTTCGCATCAAGTGTTTGAGGTCGTGACTCTCTTCAAGAGCAACGCACCTGTATTTAACGTATGGGTAAACGAGCCGGCTACGAGTAAGCTATTTTTGGCCCTTCCGGCTCATATAATCGTTCCGAGCGTTGTAGCTTGGGGTTTGTTTTTGTGTTACAGAACTGGAACTTCGAAGGAGAGCTCTTTTTCGGAGAAGACAGCGTATGTGTTATTCAAGGTAAGATTTTTAATTTACTTGTACCCAGTGTTGCCTATATGAGTTGTTATTCGGGTTAACTTAATTCAATCTTTGAATCCATTGAAATCTTAACTACATTTTTGCTCGATCATTGTTGTAGGGGCTGGTAACGTAATTATTAGGGAAGTGTTCATGAATTTATTTGGGGATTATTTTTGTCATTTAAAGTATTTGTTATTGTCGTATTGAAGATACATTTTATTTGCCGATCCTGCACCGTTTTGTCAGGATTAATAAATCAGAATTGCTCGTAGTGAATTTATTATTTGGCTCTCTTGTGTTTTCCCAATTTCTATACAGGAGAGGTCAGAATTTGTGCAAAATTGGGTGGCGCTCAACTAATCATTTCTAGTGACTACCAAAGATCAAAAACTTATGTTATATGCCCAAACGAACAAACCGCTGTGGAAGATTCTCATCTCGAGCCCTTCTTTTAATTAAGAATCTGAGCTAGCTGACCGTTTATGCGGCGGGGTTTGAGTTTTACAGCGCCGAACTAACCTCACGTTATAAAGTGACACCCTTCAACGTGTGGCCTGGGCATAATTTGTTTAAATTTAAGTTTTTGGCCTTATTTTTAAATTATCTCTTCTAAATTGAACTTCGTACTTGCAACTTATTTTTTATTTGTGGTTATTACTGATATTTGTGTATTTCTTGGTATTTAACAGGTACCTATATTGTGTTATCTTTTTATATTTGTATTTTGAATTTATTGTGTGATCATGGCTATGGAAATTAACCGATTAAGAGAGACTGAACTCCAATATGAAATTGAGATTAGAGCGGGACAAATGGGGAGTAATATGAACGAAAGTCGTTTAATTCTCAGAAAATTGTTAGAGTTAGAGAAAGCACCTGGTTATGTTGCTCCAGAGTACCCTTTTACCTTTGCTCAGGATTTAGCTGCTCTTACTGAATTGACAGTGATCCTTCAGAATAAGATTGACAATTTTGATGATGCTTTTGGGGGAGGTTCATATTTGTCAATTGTTACCATGCTAGCTCATGCCGACAGACGTTTACATAGGACTCGCACATTATTGCAGCCTTCTGCTGAACAATTAAGTAAACTTGGGGAATTAGTTGGTTTATTTCGACAATTAAGAGCTTCACTCGATAACAAAGCTTTTCATTTTAACGACTCAATTATGCCTTCAGCAACTGCTGTAGTTTCTTCTACACCTACTAGACGTACTGCAGAACTACAACCAAGATTATCCGTACCGAGTACTCCTGTACATAAATGGGGATTAAAATTTTCCGGGGATAGTAGAGGTGAAACTTTGAATTCATTTATCGACCGAGTTGAGCGAATGGCTCGTGCTCGTGGAGTAGATCATCCAACTTTATTTGAGACCGCCTACGATTTATTTGAAGGTACTGCGAACACCTGGTACAACATTAATTCTCATAAAGCTACTTCATGGGAGCACTTAGTGCAATTACTACGAGATGCATTTCTACCACCACACTATGAGGAAGATTTGCTCGACGAAATTAAAGCTCGTTTACAGGGTCAGAATGAAAAAGTAGACATTTATTTTGCAGTAATGCAGGGTTTATTTTCACGACTAAAATTACCACCTCCAGAATATGAACAAGTCCGTTTAATTAAACGCAATTTATCACCATTTTATTTGACTAAATTAGGTCCTAATGTTCCTCAGACATTAGATGAACTTTTAATTGAATGCAGACGTTTTGACGATATCAAACATGATTTAGACAGACACCATGCCTTACGCAACCGAACATCATTACCATTACTCGAACCTGGGTTTAGCTGTCCCACCAGTAGTCGACAAATGTCACCACGTCCACCTATTTATGCAATGGAAACTCCAAATTCTCCTTGCTTTAATTGCCAAAAATTAGGTCATCATCGTGTTGATTGTCCTGAACCAAGGCAATTATTTTGCTGGAAATGTGGCGCACAAGGCGTTACGGTGCGCAGTTGTTCTTTTTGTTCGGGAAACGCTCCGAGAAACGCTCATTAAGTCGTCGTGACGTTTCTTTAGTACAGGCGACAAAAATTTTGAAAATTTCTTCCAAACCTAAACTTGACTTTTTATTACAGCATGTGGGAAATGACTTGAGACCTTATGTCCAAATTAAAATTTTAGACATTCCTTTTTTGGGATTATTAGATTCTGGCGCTTCACGTTCTTTTATCAATTCCGATACTTTAATTCAATTGCAAATACTCAATTTCAATTTTGTACCGAAAGTTATTTCTTGTACGGTAGCAAATAGCTCCGATGCACATTCGATTGGTTACATCACTGTGCCAATTACCTTAAAGGATCGTACTGTGCTGTTAGATTTGTTGGTGATGCCTGATTTGGTTACTAATTTGATCCTGGGAGTAGATTTTTGGGATAGGATGGGTATCATTCCGAATATTAGCGATGACTGTTGGCATTTTACTTCTTGCACGCCAACTCAACCTAGTGTGGCCATAGTGGAACAGTCTCGTCTCACTGATGAACAACCCCATTCTTTACAAACCCTCTTAGATCTGAAATTTTCGCTCATGGGAGACAAGTTAGGATTAACCCCAGTAGGTAGACACGAGATACGCCTGGTAGAGGGCGCTATTCCTATTAAACAGCGGTACTATCCAGTAAATCCGATTAAACAGAAAATCATTAACGACACCATTGATGAGATGCTTAGGGACAGAGTCATCGAACCATCGAACAGCGGATGGGCTTCCCCTGTCTGTCTGATTCCCAAGAAAGACAAAACCTATAGATTTTGTGTGGACTATAGGAAACTTAACTCTTTAACTGAGCGCGACGCTTTTCCTTTGCCCTATATATCAATACCATCTTAGACCAATTACGTGACGCTAAATATCTTAGTTCCCTGGACATTAAGTCAGCTTATTGGCAAATAGAGGTTGCTGAAGATTCGCGCCCTTTCACAGCTTTTACTGTGCCTGGTCGTGGTCTTTTCCAATTTCGAAGGATGCCCTTCGGCTTGACTAATGCCCCTGCGACTTTTCAGCGCATTATCGATACCATTTTGGGACCTGAATTGCAACCCAACGTTTTGGTTTATTTGGACGATGTGGTTATTATATCACAAGACTTTGACTCACATTTAAAAATTTTGAACACCGTTTTTGACAAATTAATTGCTGCTGGCTTCACTCTGAATAAAAACAAATGTCACTTCTGCCGTTCAGAACTTAAGTATTTAGGGTATGTTGTGGATTCCTTTGGCTTACACCCAGATCCTGACAAAGTCAAGGCGATTTTAGATATTCCAACACCCACTACGGTGAATGATATACGACGTTTCTTAGGAACTTGCGGTTGGTACCGTAGGTTCATTCCTGATTTTTCAACCGTTCTTGCTCCTTTAACCAGACTTCTTCGGAAAAATGTTAAATTTGAATGGACGTCTGAATGTGAGGAATCTTTTCTCAAATTAAAAGAACTTTTGGCAACTGCACCTGTGCTCAATTGCCCGGATTTTACCAAACCTTTTGTCCTTCAGACCGATGCTTCTGCTTATGGGCTAGGAGCTGTCTTGACTCAAACTTTTCCGGATGGGGAGCGAGTGGTATGTTATTTATCCCGATCATTATCCCGAGCGGAACAAAATTACAGCACGACTGAACGTGAGTGCTTAGCAGTCATTTGGGCGGTAGAGCAACTTCGACATTACCTCGAAGGAGTTTCTTTTACAGTCATTACTGACCACCATTCTCTTTTGTGGTTGCATTCTTTGAAAGACCCCCAAGGACGTTTAGCACGCTGGGCTCTTCGTTTACAGCCGTATACCTTTACTCTTGTCCATCGTAAAGGCAAGGACAATATTGTTCCCGATCTTTTGTCACGTACTGTACCTGTGATCGAAGCTGTACATTCTTCAGATGTTACGGTGGATCCGAACGATTTCAAAACTTCTAAAGACCCTTGGTACCTTGGTATGTTTGAAAGATTAGAGCGAAGTCCTCATAAATATCCCGATTGGCGAGTGAAAGATTCGTTGTTGTATAAATATATCAAGTCCGCTTTACAATCTCATGATTATGAAAAATGGAAACTTGTTGTTCCTTCTGATTTTAGACAATCTCTTATACAAGAGAACCACAATAATGTTACTTCAGGACACCTTGGTGTTAATAAGACCTTTTGGCGCATTCATCACCGATATTATTGGCCGAGAATGAAGTGCGATATTAAGCGTTATATTTCTCGCTGTACCACCTGTGCACAACATAAACCTGAACAACTTCGACCTGCAGGGCTTATGGGTTCACATCCTCAAATTTATGAACCGTGGCAGATGATCAGCTTAGATTTTATTGGTCCTTTACCTCGATCCACTCAAGGGCGAACTCATTTATTAGTTGTTAGTGACTATATGAGTAAATTTGTACTTCTTTTTCCCATAAGGACGGCGAATGCCAAAACTCTTGTCAAATGTATTGAAGATTCTGTATTTCTTGTGTATGGAGCTCCACAATTCTTATTTGTGACAATGGCGTGCAGATGCGCAGTAGACTTTTCTTAGATCTGTGTGAAAGCTACCGTGTAAAGGTTCGGTTTACTCCTTTTTATCATCCACAGGCTGATCCTGCGGAGAGGGTGAATCGTGTGGTAAAGCAATTGATAGCCACTTACGTTAAGAACAATCACAAACATTGGGACGTTCATTTAGCTTCGATAGCTTGTGCT
>NW_022170403.1:20328638-20337620 GCF_008802855.1 Photinus pyralis
ACGTAATTTCTGTGATCTAAATACACTGTAAACGAATCAAATAAATATTATCAATCTTTTGAACTGTTGGCAACTACCGCGTTTGAGATAAAGATAATCCCCGACCGAATTTACATCGTGTATTTTTGCTAGGTGAAGCACTAGGTATTAGACCTTTGAGTCGGATAAACGAATTGATGTCACGGTACAACAAGTGTTCTAGTCCCAGTGAAGTGATATCAAGTGCCCAAAATAGCCAAGAAATATGGAGATGGCAAACTTCAAGCTAGAAAAATCTGGGGAGAGATCCTTATCCAACCTGAAGAAAGAAGCTGCAATTCCATTCCTTCTTCTTCCATTCCTTCTTCTTCCGTTAACGAAGCTTTTCTATCTTTGACGAATCACTCCTAGTTGTGACTTCGCAATTGGGTTTGTTTCGAATTGCACTTATATATCGTTATAAGGATTTGAAATGGGGAATTTCACACGTGGTAAGTACTGCCATTTCGATTGCCGGCGTTATCTCTGGTGGTTACACACTCGTACGTCAATAAAATTGTAGGTAAAGCGTCTCCGAAACTTAAGCTGGTTCTTACAGTTGAATTAAATTTAAATTTGAACTAACAATTAAAACACTAAAACATGGAAACCCTAAATGAAATTAACGGTAAACCCTCTTCGTTGATGTCATTAAATGTACATACTTTATAAATAAGAGGGATAATTATAGACGAAGCAAGAAATAAATGTTGGTGGAAAATTGTCGTATACCAGCTGACCTACAGAAACCTAAAGAAAAAGTACACTTCAATTACGGAAAATGCAAATGGCGGCACTCACGACAAGGCAGCAAAAACGAAAGTATATCCTCTCTACGGAGTTAAAGGTGAATCCGTTCACTAATTATTCCAGAATCCCCCATTTAATGAATCCAATTGCCAGAGATTAACAAAATATAGATGATGTGATGGCAATTAAAATTCCATGCGTTCTTAACTAACGCCTTAGCTTTTGGTTTAATGAATTGTCATCTGGTACGATTCTCGACAGAAAGAGGAAAATGAAAGTGGACAATCTACAACCACTGTGCGGTAAAATTGCGTGGTTACAACAATAGATGGAGTCATTTATTCAAAAGTTACGAGGATCTTTCAAGTAACTATACCGTGAACACTAATAATGCGTGTAATGAAGAAAATAAATCGTTACACTTCATTACGTGTTTCTTTAGTAAAACCTATACAGAGTGGCCATTTGAAAACGAAACAGAGAGCCTATTTTGGGGACCTCAAAACATTTACGAAAAAATCCTCGGACCCGTCAATTTTTGATCCAAGGGGGAACCATTTTTTTGCTAGTTTCGCCCCCCTGGGGGCAAAGCCATAGCGGGGGTGACAAGTGCCCCCAAAATTTTAAATCGAATGGGGGGTCGAGTGATACCTTATTTTGAAGGTATTTTTATGTAGATTATAACTCTTAAGATTTAAATCAGTTTTATTTTAAGTGCTCAAAGCTAAAATCAACCAAGCAAATGTTGGCCTTCGACTTCCATACAATAATGCAGGTCTTGTTCAAACCTTTCCCGTACATTTTGCAAAACTTCTGGGGTGATTTGACGACATTCATCAATTATTCTTTGTTGCAAGTTCTCTAGCGATGTTCGCTGACTAGCATAAATTTTAGTTTTTAAATGTCCCCATAAAAAAAAATCTAACGGACTTAAGTCCGGGAAACGAGGATGCCATTCGATAGCTCCTCTTCTTCCAATCCATTGTCCTGGAAACGTTTGGTCCAAATATTGACGAACCCTTGCAGCATAGTGGGGTGGCGCACCATCTTGCTGAAATACTAGACGATTTTCCAAGTACTCGTTGTTATTTTCTAGTATCTCCACTAATGATGGATGAATCGTATTTTCTAATAACTCCAGGTACATCTCTCCTGTTAGATTGCCAGGTAAAAAGAAGGGCCCCCTACGATATGGTAACCAAAAATGCCAGCCCAAACATTCAATTTTTCGGGGCGTTGTGTATGCGCCTCACGAAATATTCTGGGATTTGAATCAGCCCAATAGCGACAGTTGTGACGATTCCCAGTACCGTTTAGGAAAAAGGAGCATTCGTCAGAAAAACAGTGTGGGATCTTGCACAATATGGCCTACAATAGCCACTTCTGAAGTTTCATTTACTATTCGATTTTCCATTTCACGTTTTTTATTAGCCACAGACCCAGTTTCCCTAAATTTTTGAACCAATTCCAAGATGTACTTCCGATGGACCTGTCGATTCTGGTGGTGTAGAATAAAGAGCTGGGCAGTTCTATTAGCATTTTCATTGTTCGCAAAAAAAAAGAGAAATTATTTGAACTCTTTCAGCAAGTGAATAAACCATTATCACTGTTCAATGTACCGATTTTGCAACAACAATTGACAAGCGCTATTAAACTTCAAAATGTTGCTATAGTAACGCTCTTAACAATAACCAAGATTTCCGTTGCAGAATTGACATAGCCACCTACAGGTATTAAAAAGAAAAAAAAACAACAAGTACGGTTCAGAATGTAGGAGAACAACATTTTTTGTATTTATTGTTGTATTAATTTTTGTTATTTAACCAATTCATTTACAAGCATTATTTTTCATAAGAAAATGTTGATACGTTTTTGTAACTTTTATTAGCCCCTGTATCGGCTAGGCAAATTAGTAGCGATTTAAAACTTAAGGGTTATAATCCACATAAAAATACCTTCAAAATAAGGTATCACTCGACCCCCCATTCGATTTAAAATTTTGGGGGCGGTCGTCGCCCCCGCTAGAGCTTTGCCCTTAGGGGGGCGAAACTAGCAAAAAAAATGGTTCCCCCTTGAATCAAAAATTGACGGGTCCGAGGATTTTTTCGTAAATGTTTTGAGGTTCCCAAAATAGACTCTGTTTCGTTTTCAAATGGCCACCCTGTATAGTAGAAGTATTGAAATTTGTATGAACCCTTTGCGTCTGTTGCAAAAATTGTTTAATATTTTTACTTGTACCCGTAATAGTTTTGCTGCTCTGGGCGGTCAACTTCTTGAACCACCCCATTTGTTAAAATCTCAATGTTTGTCACTAGTTGGAGTTTCACCTACAAGCACTCTGTAGCTCTAGTTGTGTTTTCAAAAATCTTCTCTAAATTGCTGTAAAAATAAAGATAGTAAATTTTTTGATCGGCGAGTTCTACTTTTATTTGAGGTGCCAACGTACAAAATTTCATTTAAACACCTTAACTAATAAAAAAATTGGGATAGCGCAAATACAAAAGATGGGTTGCGCATGCGCCATTTTTTTAGTCTACGTAGCCGAAAAACAATAGCGACCTTTCTTATATCCTGAAGAACATGTTCAAAGGGATAGGACGTCTCGAGGATCGTTAATAATCCGCCGAGGTTTTACCTACGAGAAAACACATTAGTTCAATAATTCTAGATGCATTTTAGAATTATTATTTTCATTTAGGGACAAAATATAACGCATGCGGTGCCAACCAAACAACAACAATAATAATAAGCTGCAAAACTATGTGCCAACAAATATTTCAATTAATTATTTTTTCTCGTGACAAGTTATGATTTTGTAGTTTTGAAATACAATCCATTATTTGTTCATCTAAATTTTAAATCAAAAATTTGTCGAATGTAAAATTGTTGAATGAACAATTTTATTATTTAATGATCCTTAAGTTTATAACGAGAAGCAACTGTTGCAGGACTAATTTTAGTAGCTCTAATAACTAAAATACGTAGGTAAGATAGTCGCGCTTTGCTTGGCCATTTGGTTTCAAATTTCACTGGCAAGGCTTATGTACAGGTTGGGCAAATGACCAACCAACAAGAAAATTAGAAGCATTGTGCAAGGCCTGAATAAGAAGATACGTAACTATGAAACCTTATTATTGGAAATTTAATACATAAAGTCACGTAAACGCGGTTTCATATACTCGTATTGAGTGATAAATTGCAAGCAGCTCATGAATATCACAGTTCATCCCCATATTATGTAATGGTAACAAGAGCTGTGGGTAATAACGATGTAATTCATAGGAGCGTAGCAATTTAATAAATGATAATTACCACTTCAACGTTACACGTGCCACTTCTGCATTAATATATTATATTCCCGCTTAACCTAATTTTTAAGTCGTAGTTCATAATAGATATTTAACGAATACTCTCGCGAATACTTGAATTTCGGTATTTTTTATAAGATGTTTTTTCGAATAAGTTCATCCATTTCAGAACGACTAATGTAACGGAAATGTATTTTGAGAGCGACTCTTAAATGAAGTAGGTACGCACTTCTACTAAATTAGAGGATACAATATCGACAGAATATTAATAATGTTTGCGATGGAACTTTAATTCCATAAAATTTTCTGTGTAACGCTCTTGATAAACTTTATTTTTAATATATGTCCTTTCACCAATTTATAACATTTTACTGAAAGACTTTTGCAATAAAAGAGGTTGAACTTCTTTTCCTTTTCGAAATGAAAGTTTTGAATTTCTAAGTCAACTCATAAATTCTGTAGCCAAAATTATTACTTGACCAACGGCTAGCTTAGCTCTATATGAAATTTTATTATAATTGATTGATTTATTGAAGATTTCTCCTAGTTCCAGTTTCCTGAAATTTAACTTCAATAGGTAGGTACAATAGGTATTTTTTTCTATAGGTTTTCCCATATTACACATTTTTATACAGGGCGTCTTAAATTGAGTAGGATAACTCGGTTAAATTGGCAAAGTTGTGTAGATGAAGAATGAAGAAAAAATTAAAATTGTAATTTTACCCATGTTTATTATATGAATGATAACTTGTTATAGGTACATGGTTGGAAAGACAAAAAAACTGTATCAAACTGAGTCAATCCAATATGGGGTCCATTTAAAATAAGAAAGTTGATGACTATAATATGTCGAAAAGGTCATTGAATTTATCCCATCGAATCTTGCAACTTTTATTTGAAACTTTTATCTATAGTTCTCTTTGTTACTAAAATATTTGAACTTTTTTAAAAGGGCGATTTTCACTTTTTTCCAATTATCTACGAAACGATTTATTTTTCAAAATATCAGCATCAAAAACTACGCACCTTTAATTTAACCGAATCTGTAAGTATAGGTAATAATAACAAAGATAGCCATGTTATCCTACTCAATTTAAGACACGCTGTATACACAGTTTATCTAAAATATCATTGTAACGAGCGCACTAGATCGGAAATTCTCTACGATTAATTCAATTTTCGTGGGTTTATAGACGGTAAAAAATGCATGCGAGATAAAACGGCTTTAACTACCTAGAGGTTGAGCTCTTTAAGAATTTTCAAAACACAACATTTCTTAATTAACCTTTAAAGTTAAACCTCAATAATTACGATAATTGTTTCATTAAACATTCAAACTTTTCATTTTACATAAATGAAAAACACAAATGCTACGTTTTATACGGCGGCCTTTTTGCAGGTGACAATGTTGATACAGAATTGGTACCTTCTCTACAGTAACCAATTCTTAAGCTGGGTATCCATTTGTAACAAATGACCCGTAACGTAACTACGAACATGTTACGATACGGATAGTGGAGATGGCGACTGTTGCATAAATTCGACACGCGTAACCGTTACAAGCCGAACCACCATTTGTCGGTTTTTACTCGTCGCATCGCAATCAAAGAAATGATACTTTATACGCGGCGATTAGTTTGGACGAGTGCTGTATAACACTGTTGCAAGATATAAGAAAGGTCGCTATTGTTTTTTTGGCTACGTAGACCAACGGGCCAAAAAGTTACACCCAAAAGCTGCCCAAACGTCCAAAAAGGGTTTCTTTTATAACTCTTGTTACACAGAACATATGAATGTCCGGTTTTCAGTGTTAGTAAGTATTCCTAGCGTGATATTTAAATGAAATTTTGCATCTAGGCACCTCACATAAAAGTAAAACTAATGCCTAATCAAAAAATTTGTTTTGTGCAGGCGCAGTCGGTTTTTAAAATTTGTTAAGATATTTAAATGATATTTTGTATGTAGGCACCCCCAATAAAAGTAAAACTAATGCCGCATCAAAAAATTTGTTTTACAAGCTATGTTGATCTGGTGGGATAGAATCAACCCCTTAAGGTGTATTGTAAAAATGATGTATGTGTGAAGATCTCGAGGATCGTTCGGTATTCAGTTGTATCGGATTTTTGACTATACATTTTTCCTTTTTAAACAATAACTACCGGAACTCGCTGTTGTTATATTTTATGTTCCAAACACAAATACTGGTCGTGACGGTCGTCTAAATGTCCGGATTAAACTTTATTAAGGGTCCCGTACTAGTAGCAAAGGCTTTTCAAATGCGAATCTTTTCCAAATTCTAACAGGAATCAACCGAAACTATTGGCTCTACTGCAATCAAGACACAAATTAATTAAACGCTCTAATTTTCAGGTTACCCATAGATTACCCTGGCAGTAGAAAACTCGAATGAAATGCAAAAATACTCCAAAAATTATCTTTACTGAATATTTCCTCTTTATAATATCACGTGTAAAAACAAAGTTCATCATTTTTTTAATTGTGCCAATTGGAATCGTTATATTCATGAAAGCGCAGAAGAAAGAGGTGGCGCTAACAATCAAAATCTTGCTGATGAAGAGAGGGACCTAATGCTGAGCTTAAATTGTAACTCAATTAAGGGGATTGAATATGATATAAATCCTAGATATCTCGGTTCGACAGGCTTCCGAAACCCATTCAGAGACAATACTCCATTCATTGAATGACGCAAAAAACGCGCCATATTTGCCCCGCGCAAAATCGCTAGAAAAAAGACCAAGAGGATTATGTCAATGACCAAAATCTGAATTTGATATTTGGCGACCACATGGATTTTGATCAAAACATGTCAAAATGGTTATTCATGCACCAAGATCATTGGGAACAAGATTAACAGCATTATCTCAATGCCCAAGGCATGAATTTGAGGCATTTTTTGTTAACTATAAAATGTATTTTGTAAGATTAAAATAAATGATCGTTAAAAAAGTGATCGTAATACTGAGGATCCTTCGACATTTCGTTGTATCGATTTATTATTTCCACTTTGTTAACAAAACGTTGAGTTAAACCAATCGTGTTGTACAAACAACGAATGCACAGCAACCGTCATGCTTTTAACAGACATTGATCCTTTTTTTTAATAAAAATGTTTTACTTAATTAGGTTTTCGTAGATTTAAAAAAAAATGTGTCGCAATGTACCTACACCAAAACTAAAGGAATACATACAAACAAACAACACAGAATATTTTAATCGAGTTTATACCCCTCGAGGGTACGCCGATTAAGTTCCGTGTTTCACTTAGTTTCTGTTTCGAACAAAATGTACAATGTCGTTACATTTCCCTTGTTTTCATACGAACACAACAATATTTGCATAAAAGTGTAAAATAAAACGTTGATGGTTTTTACGCAATACTCCCGAGTTTCGTATTTCCCCGCAGTAGGTACGTATGCTAAACTCATAAGAATCTTTTCATGCGGAATAATTATTAAGGATCATCAGATCCTTTATAGTTTTGTATTGTCGTCCGGGAACAGGAGAAACTGCGGGCTCAAATTGCGCTAAATTATTCCCTATTGCGCTTAGATGTGTAACAATTCAATATAACTCCTCTCTGTGGTATAGGTCAAAAGTTTTAGAGCAAAATGTATCCAAAATTATTCTTTAAACATGAATTTGGAGTTGTAAAAGCTTTCAAACGCATTATCTTGATGTTGAAAGAGTACTTCACGTGCATATTTGATAACCGCATGTATGTAGATGTTAAATTATTTTTCTGAAGCCACATGGATGGTCTCTCTCTCTCTCTCTCATCGTCTCTCATCCTCTCTCTCTCTCGTCTGTCTCTGTATCGTCTCTGCTCTGTTCTGTTCTGTCTCGTCTCTGTCTCTGTCTCTGTCTCTGTCTTGTCTCTGTCTCTGTCTCTGTCTCTGTCTCTGTCTCTGTCTCTGTCTCTGTCTCTGTCTCTGTCTCTGTCTCCGTCTCTGTCTCTGTCTCTGTCTCTGTCTCTGTCTCTGTCTCTGTCTCTGTCTCTGTCTCTGTCTCTGTCTCTGTCTCTGTCTCTGTCTCTGTCTCTGTCTCTTTCTCTGTCTCTGTCTCTGTCTCTGTCTCTGTCTCTGTCTCTGTCTCTGTCTCTGTCTCTGTCTCTGTCTCTGTCTCTGTCTCTGTCTCTGTCTCTGTCTCTGCCTCTGTCTCTGTCTCTGTCTCTGTCTCTGTCTCTGTCTCTGTCTCTGTCTCTGTCTCTGTCTCTGTCTCTGTCTCTGTCTCTGTCTCTGTCTCTGTCTCTTTCTCTGTCTCTGTCTCTGTCTCTGTCTCTGTCTCTGTCTCTGTCTCTGTCTCTGTCTCTGTCTCTGTCTCTGTCTCTGTCTCTGTCTCTGTCTCTGTCTCTGTATCTGTCTCTGTCTCTGTCTCTGTCTCTGTCTCTGTCTCTGTCTCTGTCTCTGTCTCTGTCTCCTGTCTCTGTCTCTGTCTCTGTCTCTGTCTCTGTCTCTGTCTCTGTCTCTGTCTCTGTCTCTGTCTCTGTCTCTGTCTCTGTCTCTGTCTCTGTCTCTGTCTCTGCCTCTGTCTCTGTCTCTGTCTCTGTCTCTGTCTCTGTCTCTGTCTCTGTCTCTGTCTCTGTCTCTGTCTCTGTCTCTGTCTCTGTCTCTGTCTCTGTCTCTGTTCTCTGTCTCTGTCTCTGTCTCTGTCTCTGTCTCTGTCTCTGTCTCTGTCTCTGTCTCTGTCTCTGTCTCTGTCTCTGTCTCTGTCTCTGTCTCTGTCTCTGTCTCTGTCTCTGTCTCTGCCTCTGTCTCTGTCTCTGTCTCTGTCTCTGTCTCTGTCTCTGTCTCTGTCTCTGTCTCTGTCTCTGTCTCTGTCTCTGTCTCTGTCTCTGTCTCTGTCTCTCTCTCTCTCTCTCTCTCTCTCTCTCTCTCTCTCTCTCTCT
>NW_022170403.1:20337720-20355614 GCF_008802855.1 Photinus pyralis
ATTCACGTTCAGTCCGCCGGCCGGCCATGGACTGTCAGTCCACGGCCGGACGATCGCTTTTCACTACACACGTAGAGGCAGACGGCCGGCGAAATCCTGTCGCCTGTCTATAGCGGTGAAGATCGTAACGTGTGTACTGCTTAGCCGGCCGGCATAGGACGGACGGATTAATTTTAGTCTGGAGTAAAATTTTGTCCTATGCTTGCCGCATAACAGTGTCTGTTTTGTAATACCATTGAATAATAAATCTGATATTCAATGGTAATAACTAAATTCAATAAGTACGCGAAGCAATTGTCATCCATTCCCAGGTAGTTCTTTAAATCAATTTCACTTGATTTTCGGAGTTCTCGTATTATCTCCATGTGAGATAAGGTGTGACGTTTTCTGAGCAGTCTTTCACCCAAATTTTCTACAGTTTTCTCCTTTCTCTTCTTCTAAAATTACAACAATCGTCTTGTTCTAACATACCTATATCAAGCAACTGTCGATCATAGACTGTGCGTGTGTATTGAATTTAATACGGCCGGCCGGCAAATATCGTATCCGATTATGGGCTGCCGGCGATGGCCGGATGTTAAAACTGAACGTGTGTATTGACCAACGATCACGGTCGGCCGGCCTGGACTGACAGTCCATGGCCGGCCGGCGAACTGAACGTGAATACCTACCTTTACGATCTTCACCGCTATAGACAGGCGACAGGATTTCGCCGGCCGTCCGCCTCTACGTGTGTATTGAAAAACGATCGTCCGACCGTGGACTGACAGTCCATGGCCGGCCAGCGAACTGAACGTGAATACCGACCTTTAGTAATACGCCATTTATAAATCAAGGAATGGATCGGAGATAGAGCAAATGCTCTTTTAATCGCAGAAGTTCACAAAAGAGAAAGAAAGGTGATGTTTTAGCAAACACCGTCACATATCGGTCATTTTTCGCATTGAGAAACGGACTAGTATCTGCGCACTTCAATTTTCATTTACGGACTTATCTAGAGACAATAGTGGGCGGAAAGTCTACGTGAATATCGCGTGAGTTTGGCGGACTTCACATCAAAATTGGTATGTAGACTATATATAGGTTTGTATAAGGTATCACATAGTAAGAAAGATTCTACCAAACGGAAAATTCTTCAAAATGTAAAAATATAGAACGTTTTGACCAAGGCTTAGCGTTAGGTATCTTGAATTAGTCTATTCGAAGTTTCAAGAAGTAAAATATTGTTTTGATGAAGATGTTATTATTATGCAACGTTTTTACCATCAATAAATTTGTGTAATAGTGGGTAGTCAATGACAGATAAGATAAGTAAATTAATTTTTCATAAACAAGATAAAGGTCCCCACAAAAATACGGGAATCGATAACTAATTTTTTTACGTGCATCATATATTGAACAAAAAACTTGGATTGTCGTGCGCTTGACGATTTTGATAGTGACGTGGCGATAACAATTTCAAAAAATACTCTATTTCTCAAAGCACATCTAGTCCTCTGGGTGACCAGGAGTAGGTACCAGGACCATGTAAGCAATGTGGTGTATAGAGCATCACCCATTTTTTCTCGAAGAGGACCATTACGACTTCAAAAAAAAATTGGGTGGCCGTTCCGACTTGTGGTAGGTTTTAAGTTATGACGTCATATGCACTAAATTCCCGTATTCATCGCAACCATTCACACTAATCCAAAAATGTGGCTGCAGACCCAGCAAGCTGCATATCAAATGAAAGGTGTATATTAGAACTATAAATAATGAAATATTATTTAGCGAAATTAACCAGTTTTTGCAAGGCGCGCGCGTCTTCGAGATCGGTAACGAAGCATTTGCGGACCTATTAATTTTCATATGAACTTTTAATCATAATTTTAGCCAACACCGATGGGCTCATTTCCATGACGTTGTTTGTTTTGCTGAATCGGAAATTTAGTGTAATTGGAGTTGATATAGGTAATATGGGATGAGGTTAGTCAATTAAAGACTTAAATCTTTGAATATACAATTTATATTCAAAGCTTAAATTAATTGGCTAGTTTCCGCGCCAAGGAAAAATTGATCGTAAAGAAAACCGCGGTTTCGTGTTGTTCGATTCCTAAATAGTAGGAAAAAAGGAAATTTATTTCGGTTAGTCTCGACCGATCTGTATGTGTGAGCGAGAAAAACAAAACGTGTACCTACCAAGATAAAACTGAACAGCACGAGGACAATAACGGCTGCAATTGCAATGAGAAAGTGTCTGTTATGTCTTTATTTCTCTTGAAGTAACCTAAAAAAATAATAGCAAATCTGATATTTCGTATTTCTTCGAATATCTGGGGAAGTACTTAAGCATAATTTTCTAATTGCCCAAAACTCTAAACAATCCAAACGGTTTTTTATTAATAATTATAATTCTGAAACTTTTATAGTAGTAACGTCATGAAACGTTGAAACGCTCACATGTTAGGTGGAGAAACATACGAGGGTGGACAAGCGGAAGGAAATTTGAGATAATTGTGACAGGCACAGTTTGTGAAAGTTAATGACCAGTGTAGTTTGCGATCGGCAGTGGTAAGATATCTAACTTGTTGTTGTTGCGCATACGTCGGTTCCTAATAGACAAAGAGGTTTCAAAATACACAACCCTTGTTTTGAACCAATATTTATCTGGATGTGTTACCTTTTCTTTGCTTTTTAAAACTTACAATTTTTTATGTTCGTATATTAACACACACTGAAATCGTAAATATAGTTGACGCCAAATTAAGTTGGGTATGACTCATTCTTAAAATTGTACGGATTAAGATTCAAGCAACGTCAGTCGTATCTAAATCGACGTTTAGTTAATATGCGCACGGGTAGATGTCTCTGTAACTTGTTAACTTCAAGTTCAACTTTTAATCTGTCAAACTTCGAGGTTGCGTAAATTGATATGCGGATTCAAAACTAAAAGCACTTAAAGGGAACTGTTAAAGGGAACTGTTAGTATTTAGTGAATTATTAAAATAGAAGAAATGGTTGTTATAATTATCTTATTTGAACCTATACTTAATGTAGGTAAACACACCGATCCTCTACATTCATTTATAACATGCATTTCAGGCAGAAAACTGGCAAATCAAATGCGTTATTCTAAAATGTTGAACATTAGCTACGAGCAAGGTTTCACAATATCGTATACAGTCCTCTTCTTTCGGCAAAGGTGATTTGGTAACGAGACATCTGTATCTGCACCTATCGTGCTTCAGCTTATGAGATTATGTCAAGAAGAAGTCAAAAACAATTTCGTTATACTTATAACGGATGTTCAGTTCTAGTTTAGATGCTACAAGATAATTATAAAGTTACGTCAATGGTTTTCACAATTTCATATGCAAGTTGTTACAATTTACCGATTAAACTCTCCACAAGTGCAAAGTAGTTTTTTAAAAAAACTGTTTCTTGATGTATTGAAGTAAAAACGTAAAAATAAATGTTAACCAGGTAAACACGAAATGACAGAAGAAAAGCTGAGGAATGCGCGACATACGTTTTAGACCGCCCGTATGAATTGTACAGCAGACTCAAGTTACGAAGTTCTATCCTTCTCTAGCAACCGTCAATCTGTGTGAGAGGCACCGTTCCATACGCTAATTATTGCAATACATAGCGATGAGTCATACCCAACTTAATTTGGCGTCAACTATATCTATGAATATCTTCCTAACGGAGCTTGATTTACAGGCTTGGCATATTCGTATCGATCATTTACGAGTATAATTCCGACTTTGAAACTTTTTGGGTTTTTCTTAAATGGGGTCATCCCGCCTTCATTTTTTATTTCTGATCCACAAAGTACATTAAAAATAAAAAGACCCGTGTGTCCTCAATTTTTATTTGCGAGTAAAATAAACCCAAAATAAATTATTGAAAAGATGTGTTTTTAGTCTGAATTTGAAACGCTTCAGACTAAATACGTCACAAACCTACAACCAATCACATAGAAGTGAGCTGGCAACCTTACGCGAGGGTCTGACGTTTGTCACATTTGACGTTTTGAGAGGGATGTTTAACTGCATCTAGCCACAACCGTCTATAATTACAAGCCGTGCTGAGAATTATGGCAACACTGCATGGTAGGCCGATTTCCTAATTCAACTTGGCAGATTTCAGGTGTATTTTATATGTGTTTTGGGTGTAATATTCCAATTTACCTGTTTTAACAGAGCGAGATTGCGACAATTTGTGTTACTCCCTACGGAAAGAACAGAAATTATTATTCAGGTAAGTTGCTAAACGAAATATATCGATTTGTTGTCATAACCTCTAAATCAGACTACTCCTTACTGGACCCTTTACAAGCACTTGTATTTGTTCAAAGTACCTGTACAAGCTCAAATATGACCTACACACTACGTGGTACGTAAGTACGATAAGTGTTTATTTTGAAAAAAACACAATTAGTTTGTATTTCAGGTATTCTAGCACGGACATGTCAACTCGATTTTCTGAAGGAACCTTCCGACTTATTCCCAGGAGTTCACGGTACGGGAATTTGAAGTCTACGGTGCTCCCCTCTTTAAAAGCTTCGTACCTAGACCCACTGGAGTAACGACTGGCTTAAAGTCTGCCATTCCGAATCACACCTGGTCGTTGATAAAACCTCGCAGATGCAGAGCAATTTACTGTCCTTTTGTCGAAATTAAGTGCTCAAGCGTGTGTTTCACCTCGACCTCTTTCGACAGAAGTTCACCAATTTCGGAGATCTCGATGGAAAACACATTATAATGCATTTACCAATTTACAGCGTTCCTAATTTTAAAGTCAAATAAAAATGTTATTATCCATTTTTGTAAATAAAAAAAATATATGTACAATTGTAAGCTGCCTAAGTATCTTTCTTCTGTATTAAAACCACCAAGGCGAAACACAGGAGAGAGGAAAATACCATTTTTCAAGAGAAACAAGACCCCATTAAAACTTGAATCGGCCCACCGATTGACTTTCAAACAACGTTGCCAAACTTCTCAGCATGGCTTGTAATTATAGACGGCTGTGATCTAGCACGAAAGTGACAAGTGCCTGTGACAGATGACGCAAGTTATAAATGCCATTCTCCTACAATATTGCCAAGTCGTTATGTCATCTGAATGGTTCTAGGAGCTGATTGGTCGGGCTTATTACGTCCCAGAGCCCGCTACAATCATATCGTTTTGAATAAACCTTTAAAACCGCACATTTTCATTATTTTTTTGCTACTCAGCCTCTATTTTTAAATCAACTTTTACTGTCCAAAAAAATGTTTTATGGTTTCAGGTACACGCTTATTAAATTAGAACTGTGGAATTCACCTATACTGTAAACCCCCATTGTAACCATTTTATATCTTTGTATGATAGTCCAGGAAATAGACTGAAAATGGACCATTTCCTGCAAAACCAGAAGTAGTTCCAATTTTTTTTGCATGTCATGAAAGAATATCTGGTGGATAAGAATCCAAGTTTTCGACCTCCGTCCCCTTGTGCTTCCCCCGTACCCAGGGCCGGTTAAACCACAAGGCGAACATAGGCGGCTGCCTGGGGCGCCAAGCTTCAGAGGGCGCCAAAATTAAGCAACATCTTTCAGCGAAAGCGCGTCGGCGGCTCCAAAAAACACGTTGCAATTCAATCAGTAGACGAGAGATTCCAGCAACTCGAGAATTACCAGCAACTGTTCGGTTTCCTGTTCGATATATATAATTTAAAAGAAATGACGGACGTTGATTTATTTGAAAATTGTAGAAATCTCGAGAAAGCTCTAACACATGATTCTGATAAGGACATCGATGCAATCGATCTTTTTAATGAACTTCGAGTGGTTTCAAGAAGACTTTCTCAATCAAGTACTCCGCTTGAAGTACTGCGGTTCATTGTGAAAAATAGGATTATCGACTGCGTACCGAATGTATCCATTGCCCTTCGAATTTTAATGACGCTTCCAGTGTCGGTGGCGAGTGGAGAACGCAGTTTCTCCAAGCTAAAGCTGATAAAGACATTTTTGCGGTCAACAATGTCTCAGAATAGGCTCGTAGACTTGGCAATGATCTCAATTGAATCGAAGAAGGCATGGAATGTAAATTTAGAACAGCTAGTCCAGCAGTTCGCGAGAAATAAGGCAAGGAAGATGAATTTTTGATTTTTTATGTGTATATCCCTACCCTAATATCTTTGGATATGCGTTTTTGTATACCTACACCGCCTACACGTTATGTCGTTATGTTATTATGTATTTGAAGAAAACACAATAAAGTATTTATGAACGCCACTTTCTATTTTTTGCCTGGTACTGGTACCTAGGAATAACCTACGGAAGGGCGCGCTGAGAACATCTCGCCTAGGGCGCCAAATAGCCTTTCACCGGCCCTGCTCGTACCACCCTTAAAACCAAAGAAATTTGGTTGGTTTTTTAGTTTATCAATCATATCTTTTTATAGGTTCATTTTACAAAAAAATATTGTCATCAGAAATTCTAGACTATAAAATTCTACACAACTTTGATATACACTACTTTTTTGTGAAATGTTTATTAAAAACGATATAGAGCATCAGAGTTGCTTATATTTGTAAGAATTCTAAAATTTGTATGTAGATGTTTTAACCAAATTTTATACTTTATCTCTATAATTAAGAGTTTTATAAGAAAAATCTTGAACTTAACGTGGTATAAATCCCCCTACGCCGCTCCCTTACCAAAGGGGATGCATAATAATTCAACTTTCAACCCTTGCTAGTGGGGATAGGTACTTGAATCACTGTGGGATTGTAGGGCTTTCTAATACGTTTGAAACAAAAAAAATTAGGTATCTCCACTTCAGTTGAAAATATATGTAATACGCGTTGTACTCTCTGACTAACTTCACAATCGCCATAAGAGCGTTTAAATATCTATTCCTACCGCGTGGGAGGGGGGGGTAAAACTAAACTGAATGAAGTGAGACAATTTTTTAATTTAAAAAGTATTTTAGAAAGCGCTGCAATCTCACAGTGATTCAAATATCCTCACTAGCAAGGGTTGCAAGTTGAATTATTATGCATCCCCTTTGGTAAGGGTGCAGGGTAAAGGGATTTATACCACGATAAATTCAAGATATTTTCTCATAAAACTCTTAATTATAGACATAAACTATAAAATTTGGTTAAAACATCTACATACAAATTTTAGAATTCTTACAAATATAAGCAACTCTGATGCTCCATACCGTTTTTAATAAACATTTCACAAAAAAGTAGTTTATATCAAAGTTGTGTAGAATTTTATAGTTTTCAATTTACTTTCTAAAGTGAACCATTAAAAAGATATGACTGAAAAACTAAGAAACCAACCAAATTTTAGGGGTTTTGGGGGTGGTACGGGGGAAGCACAAGGGGTGGGAGGTCGAAAACTTAGATTCTTAACCACCGCATGACTGTCTATGACATGCAAAAGAAATTGGAACTACTTCTCATTTTGCAAGTTAAAACCCTCTATTCCCTGGACTATGATAAATAAAACTGCTTCACTCATGTATGCTTGAAATCATGAACGTCATTTGTAATAACCCTGTTCTTCTTCTTATTTTTTAACCTCGTAATAATCCTTGTTCATTATATAATTATGTAATGTTGTGATTGTGTTTGTGTTCAACACTCTCCGATAGTTGCACGAATTGCGAGATCTGTGAATAGAGTCATTCCGTCAAACGCCATATCTGATTTTTTTGCGCATTTCCACAAAAATTTTAAAAAATGCGCTATTGTGGTCACTTTGTCCGTCCTATCGCCCGTCCGTCCGTCCGCTCGTTCGTTGGTACACTACTAGTTCTTTATCTTAAGAGCTATTGTTCTACTTTTTTCGCTATTTGGTTCGTTATGGTGTCCAGGCTTGCACCAAGGAAGGAATTTTTTCTGCGTTTATTGCTAAAAAAGTTATTGTAAAAAAACCAACAAACCGTTTTTTACATGTTCCATAATTTTACACTTTTGTCGTTTATTAACGATCCTAGAGATCGTTTATAATTTTGTATTGCTGTCTGTCTTCTGTCTGTTGGTATGTCCATCTGTTCCTTTGTCTGTCTGTCCCTCTATCTGTCCGTGTGAACGATAACTTTGGTTAGAAATGTCCGATCGCCTTGACATCTCCGTAGTCAAAATTTAGATTTGCGCATGCGCAGTTCCAACTTTCTTATTTAGAAAAGCATTGAAATGAAATTCTTCTTATAAACTGAAATTGAAGTAGCACTTCTAAAATGGATTGCACATTTGCAACGCTATCTTTCATATTTGTGGCCGGATTTTTAAGATTTTAACAGAAGTTGCATCTTACAGATGGGAAATGAATACAAGTGAAAATGCGCTTTTTGTAAATCGTTTACGATTACTTTTTAACTTGTTATATTTTGGTTTGTTACCGTTAGTTGCCTTCTTTCTGTTTTAATTCCAAACTATAATGTGCGAAGGAGGCTACATAAAAGCGGATTCGTCTAATCTATCAATCGTAGATGTAATTATGGTTATGAATTTTTTAAATCGAACCACCACTTTGTAGCGCCGAAATGTGAAGTGTATGGGTAAGCTGACTAGTCAAGTATGCGCGATGGGTGCAATAGGGTCTCAAGGAATCGTGTTAAGTTGTTAAGTTGCGTACGCCCTATTGGTCATGATCGCAAGGGATGCTAAGTAGGGCATCGGAAGTGTTAGATCTCATTGCTAACAAAAAGCGTTCGGGGTTGAGCTTGACCTGCAAATGTATTCGCAGGAAGGGCAATGAGAGACCTAGATCGACGTTACTGATTTATTGGCCGAGGGTCCTAGTCAGAGGGCCGAGGTAGGATATGTATCCTAAATAATATACAGTGAGTTTTTTTTTAATGCGAACATACGCTTTTGTATGCAATGTAATTTCCCTATGCTTGATTAAAAAAAAAACGCATCAATCTATGAGGTGTGCGCGGTTCACATTTCCACCAGCAAAACGCGCAACTTGCGTGGCTATGCCTTTGATGAAAAGAACTCGGTAAGATTTTGTTTAAAGAAGCCATGTGCGGCCATAGCAACTTTAGGATAAAGTTTTCTTAAACTTACGATAACTTGAGCTCACAGGACACGCGTTGATACCACAATTCATTGTGACCAAACCTTTAATTATTTGTAGGTCATGTGCACCTGGTATTCTACTAATTTGATCTATTCAATACATAAATGAAGAATATAAGAAAATAAATAACGAAAACACCTAGCCGATTTCGAAATTAAATTGGACGGCGGTATTTTTAAAAATATGACAGCTGTCAATTGTATCTACTACTCATTTGAACTACTCCATAGATTGCTGATTGATGTGTTTTTTTTAAATCGAACATAGGGAAATTACATTGCATGCAAACCCCTACATATGTTCGCATTTTAAAAAATTCACTGAATGTGCGCGCGGTGTAAATCGCGTTTCAAATAGGTATGAGCTCCACTTTAACCCTTCCATCTCCAACGACGCCTTCGCCCCCAATCGGCAGTCGGAGTGTTCGGAGGTTCAGGAGAGCTCAGCGCTAGTTCGGGGCGAGACTCTCCCCGGAAAGTTACTAATCAATTGGCGATGATCGCGGATGGACCAGTCGCGATGTTTGTTTACAAGACCCTCGCCTCCAAAAGACGACCAGTGAGAGTTAATGCTGCAATGTCACCCCTCCGTCTCTTTTAATTACAAGTTTATCTGGACGTTTTATTGATGTACTTAATCATTTTGGCACAATACAATATTTAAAAAACTTTCGATTCTTCTTTTTGACTTCAGCATCATCATTGTCATTATTAAATTCTTCAATACTCGTAATTGATAATCAAAAATATTCCAGAAATTAGCGTTCGCGCTCGACTGCATGTGGGAGCCTCTGACGTCACGCGGGTTATCTGAGCTATCGCGCGGCCGGCAATGTTTCATAACTATTTGGGGGATCTCAATGGTTTCAGAAAATTTTTATTTTTTGGAAATCGTAATAAAATTATGTAATGTTTTAAGAAAATGTAATTTAAAAAAATGCTAAATGAACTTATTATTTGCCACTAACCGGATTTTTGTAATTTTTATACGGTTTCCGAGATCCCCATGCTATTCATTTTCAATTTTCATATTGAACACATGGTATACGAACCGTGCAAAATTTTCCCGCGAATATTAAACATTTTGATCCGTAATTAATATTTACTGTAAACCTTTCTAATTAAGTGAATAATCCAAGCCTTTTTGACTGTTATCCGTGAAAATTAATAACTTGTTGTTTTAGAAACGTTACGTAATGGGGAAATTTGTTGTTCTCTGAAAGCATTCGCACTATCGCGTGGTCAAGTAGATAAAAAAGTAGCGCGGGTGTTATATTATTTTGGAAAGATTTGAAGATACTCTCGTGAGGATATAAGAAGACAAAACCTCGACAGCGCCGGTGATTTTTTTTCGTGCGACACTTGAACAGCTCGAGGTGTGATTTTTTTAGAACACCGAATAGACTCGCGCGGGGTAAGCAAATTTTGTGACCAAAAAACAGTAGTATAAAGGATTAAATAATCACGAATTTTCAAGTGCCAGGAGTGCAGACTGCATCCAACTAAAACTGAAAAACAAAGGTACCTACTGTTAATTGTTTTGTATTCTGTTGGTATTTGAAGGGTGTCGTAAAATTTCGTTATATTTCAATTATCGAAAAGAATGAACCAGGTCTAAACTATTCCAATAATGTAAATTAGAACGTAAAGAATTTAAATTAGCAAGTCGCCGTACATACAGTCTTTATTTTTTCTGTTAAATTTAATAGTACATTTATTTTTGAAGTAGCTGATAATTTCATTTTCGAAGTTTCCTCATTTAGGTACCTACCAGAATATTTAAAGAAAACCATGCTAAAATCATTTATAAAAGAAACGTTACCTTAGATGTATAACAGTGATCAATTAGGGAAATAACGCAGCAGCCAATTTCGTGGGTTTTATAAATTTTTTGTTTATGGTAAAATAAAATTACCCCATATTTTTAACTACTTGAAAAAAGCGGTGTTATTTTTTGGTGTACCTATATGATAAAACGGAAAACTTTGACTTAATACACTTCACATTAATTTTTTTATTTCCAACCATATTAAGCATATGCTAAGTGGTCTCAGCCTTTCAGGTATAATAATCATAATCGTCGTACCTAATTAAATAGGATGATAAAAATTCCTGATGAAGTAAATTTGCCATAGGGCCGTGATTGATAAGGCCAACTTTGGTTGACGCAGTTTCTTTAGCGAGTTTTATACCGGGTGATCGGAAAGTAGTGCGGACAGTTTGAATTTCCCACAAAACAAAACATTTATAAAGTTGGTAACATACGAAATGTCATTTATTTAAAAGCAGTGGTGGATTAATTTAATGGATCACTAAACAATAATCACAATTAATTAATTAAAAAAAATTAATTTATCAAGCTCAGTTGAACGCTCGGGTTCATGTATTCAAATATCTATTCCAACGTTGCCCGAGCAATAGTCATGCTCATTAAACCATCCCGTCAGGTTCATTTTATTTGCCTACATACAATAAGACGTATCCACGTCTTCTCATAAATTAACGTCATCAACACTGGATGAAAACATTTGGATATCAATGTGTTAAATTTTGTGCCACAATTATGCGATAAGTCTGTAAAAATAACAAATAGGGATGTTATCATTCACATTGTTATACCAACCAACTTCATTAGAGAATTTTCGGAAACCATTTCTTGGGGCTACGTTTTTTTTAACACCTTCGACATCATGGTAAGTAGCACATTTATCGTTGAATTGCAGTAAGCACAACTGAGTCGAATATGAGTATCTTTTAAACATGTACGTCGTGTACGCCTTTCAATTGTGCATCAAAAGATCCCCTTTAAAGCCTTTATGCCTAAAAAGTAAGGTTACATGATCCTTATAAAGTATGTTCTCTTAATTTGCGTACCTTTACGAAATGATGCACGTGCGAAGACCTTTTTAAAAAGAGCTGTTTGCTTTGAAACGCCTGGATCACAGTACGAAGATTAGAAAATAAAATTCACATAAAACACTACGCCAATGGATGACAATTAATGCATAAATAAACCAACTTCTAAACATGTTTGCCAACTCCTTAAGTAAAAAACACTAAAAATTTAAAGCGCCAAATTTAAATTGTCTGCAGTTTTTTTCGATCACCCGGTATTTCGGAAATAATATATATAAGCCTCTGAAACGAATACTCCACGATTAAAATTACTGGGGCAAATTTTCTAACAAATCTTTGCTTATACATTTTATTCATTCATTGCAAAGTAGGTACGATATTCTTTATTTGAGTGTTTTATCAGATATCAGCAGAGCAGCTGTCTTGTATCAATGCAGTGCAATTGTGTCTACGACTCGCGACTGACGAAAGCGTATTTGCTCCGCACGGAAGCAGTAGGTAATAATAGCTGGGGAAGGAAGGAACCAAACCAAATAAACTTGTCGTTTTGGTCTCTGGGCTGTACTACACCGTTTATAATAGGTACGAAGAAAACCACAACGAAAAAGCATCAACTGGAGGCCTAGTGCCCTAGTAGTGGTACAGACGGACAAAGTGCAGGCAATAGCGTTCATTTTCCTTCTGGAAAATTCGCTAGAAACATAAATAAGAAAGTAAAAAATTCCCATACCGGGAATCGAACCCGAGCCTCCTGGGTGAAAGCCAGGTATCCTAGCCACTAGACCATATGGGATACTGTGTACGCATTAACAGTCTGCGGATATTAATACGCATTGTTTTCTAAGGATCATTTTCTTTACCTATGTGAGTTGCCTTGGCTTTGTAAGTGCATATGTTACCGTTTATGTACAGAAAACCGCTAAAGTCAAGATTATCTAGTTAATCTGCAAATCATCTACTTAGTTTGAGTGTTTAAATCTGTGGTTTAAGTCCGTTAAAATGCGAAAAATGCTTATTCTTCGCAGATTACGCCAAGTACTTATGCGTTAAAGTTGATTGCTAAAATTAGCTTTAATTTGGTATACTCAATAAAATCAACCCAATCGTAGTTAAATTGTGAAAAGAAAAATAATTATGTAGGTAGCATGGCGATTCCCTAATATTAAAATTATAAGTTCTACAGCGGCTACCCCATGATACTACAACAACTTGTAGTATCATGGGCTACCCTCACTTTCGCAGATGGCATCAAGAGAGCAGGTACTTTAGGGATTAGACAAGACCACCCGTGGCAGTACCATTGAATTTATAAATTCAATGGCAGTACTAATAAGATCTTGTCTGACGTCCCGTTTATCTGCAATTCGGGTTTGAAGTTTTGACTCCATCTTTACCATCAGTAAGATCTCGTCGGGGGTTACCATATTCCCTTTGTCAGTATCCACCTCCTACATCCCGTTCACCCGCAATTCGCATTTTGTTGGAATTCGTTACAACCCGTCACCAAATAGCCCTTACTTTTTGGGCACTGTTCATTGCTGGGCGACACGAGAAAGAGAGACCGCGATTAGAGCTCTTAAGAAACTTTTAGGCGCCCAAAGTCGTACCCCTCGAAGACGCGTCCTTAGGAAAAAAAAAACAAAATGACACCAACTTGAAAACAATCAGAACAAAGCTGTAGAAGAAAAAAACTGAAAAATCTACAGGTTAGTATTACCAAAGAGTAACCATACTCTTTGGTATTACACCCTAGGGGATGGCGTAGCCCCGTCCCTAAAGTTGTTAATTACACGGCCCCAGTAGGTACATGTAAGTACACGCCTCCTCTATCTACAAGCATTATTCTAAGAGCCCGCATTTACTGCCAGCCAGCCAGTCGGCCAAAATGAGATTAAAAGCTACCTTTTACAAATAAATTTGCAAAAATGCGCTAGTCAAAACCTTTGCACCCGATGGTTAGTGCTCCCTTTGTGCCGATTTGTGCTGGATCGATCTCATTAGCTAGGCAAAGCGCTATCAAACTAACTACCAAAAGATAAATCATCGAAACAGCACATAATTTTTAAATCATAGTTTAGTCTTGAGAGGCGCGTCTCCTAATTAATACAATCATAATAATATACGTCAGGGTCGCTGATAAGTCGGGAAACGATCTATTATCGAGGAAAATATACAAAATATCTATTTAAAACAAGTAGGTATAAATTGTGCACAATTCTTGTGCAGATAAAGCGCATTTTTTAACCGAAATATAGCTTTTGTTTTAACATCACCAATGGATATATTTCTTGCAGACATCTCAATCGCCCTTTGTGAGTACCCTCTTCCGACAATCCTGAGGTATAAGGGATTATACCCGATGACGATAAGAGATCGAGGAGGAGGGCTATGGTTGGTAGAAATTAATTCCTTTCGTTGAGACCTTTCATCAGAGTACCATGAAGGATAAAACGTATTATAGATTATTATGAATCAAGGAGAAGTTGAGTTGAGGGACGCCGATTTGCACTTCCTACATGATCTTAGCGGTTTCGTGAATGCGCAACTTCGCGTCTACACAGGATCAGCATACCAGAAATTGCCCCAAAAAATTAATAGTTCTTGATTACTACGAAAATGAATAACAATTTCCCATAAATAATGCACAATTAAATATATATCTGCGAAAATACCTAAAGGGTGATCTCACCTAACAATTTTACTTCGCATTAAATAAACTTGATCACTCTTTCTGCTCATGTATTAACATGTAATAGCGAATAAAAAACTTGTTTACAATTTGTTTAGAAATTATTCACGTACATGTTTTTTTTTGTGCAAACCCGCAAACGAATATAATAGGTATGTTTGTTTCTACATAACCTTATAGACCGAAAACTGATATAAATTGCTGATGTCATTGTGGTTAATAACTTTTATCGGAAGTTATGTGTAGATATAAAGGGGTTATGATATTAAACTCACCCTTTTGTTTTTTATAGTAGTGTTGCTTGTATAACTTGTAAGCTTTGGCATGGGCTAATAAAATCGTTTTTCCACACAAATAGTCGGAAATCCCCGGAGATACTATACCAGGAGCGTAATTACCAGTTCCATATCCCGAGACACATACCTCATAAGGGTCGTTAAATGTTATCCATGTTTTTACTCGATCACCAAACAATCTAAACGCCACATTAGCGTAGTTCTCATAATGAGGAACTAGTGACGGATTAGGCCAACCTCCCATGTCTTGTAAAGGTTGAGGTAAATCTCCATGATAAAGCGTAACCATAGGTTCGATTCCAAAACTTAGCAATTCGTTTATTATGCTGTTATAGTACTGAACGGCTTCAAGATTAATGTGATTTGAAAAACCAGTCGGCAATAATCTTGACCACGATAATGAAAAACGATAAAAATGCACGCCTAAGTTATTTAGTAATTCTACGTCTTTTTTCCACAGATGATAGGAATCACATGCCTTTTCACCATTTTGTTTGTCTTTTATGAATGTAAGATTTTGGTGTGTTACCGTATCCCAAATGTGCTGTCCTTTGCCTGAAACGATTGATGATTGTCATTTCCCAAATACGTTACCCTAACTTACCACTGATATTCCAACCTCCTTCAATTTGGAAGGCCGATGTCGTAACCCCAAACTTGAAATCGGCGGGAAATGGAAATTCTTGTTCTGATTGGGCTTCCCTAAAACGCATCTTACCGATTATACACAACAGAAATAATATTTTCTTCATATCATAATTCCTATGCATGTCTATCTTCAGGTACTCGAACAGGAAGGTAGGTACCTACTATATGTGCATAGAATGATTGAGTGCAGTAATGTGGATCGTTATTTATCATGTGAAATTATTCTTGAAATAGCTGTTAATAAAAAAATTGGTGTGCTCCATTATACACACATTTCTATTGTTACCGACAATGGTCAAATTTTTTGCATGGAATAGTTTGTGACATAAGCGAGCTGTTAATTTTTTGCTGCTTAGTGGAGATAAGTGCGATAATTCGTAATTGACGAAAACCACAATTGCAGTTTTTTCAACTCTTGGTTAAGTTAGACGACCCATGACCAACACAAGTGTGGTGATGGCAGGATCAGGAGTTTTAGAGTGGCTTTTACATGTAGAGGAAAATGTCCTAATATCGCACAGGTTCCCAATATCGCACCGTTGGTTAATTCCTAAACTGGTAAGGTGAAGGAAATTTTTCTGTAGTTTTAGTTTCGTAGGCAATCCCTACTCAGATGCCACATAACGTATACTTCTCCCGCAAAATTATAGATGACGGTAGTGTTGCCAACGCTGTATTCCGCATCAAAGAGTATCCTCTTTGTTCCACATAATAGAGGTTTTCCCGCGTCCATGAATTCGTATACTTTCACTCAAAACTGGTAAGTGAAATATTACAATGTGGTTGTACCCTCCCTTTAGGAGCTCCACTCTTCAATTTTTATCGCATTAAATTATACTGCAACTATTTGTAAAGGTGTTTTTACCATTCAAACCTCATGTCATGTGTCCTAATATCGCACTGTGCGATATTACGAACCCTTTCAAAAAATAATAAATTTTTGAAAAATGGATAAGATGTTGCCAATGCTACAAATGGGGACACAAAGAATGTGCCCAATCTGATAAGAAAAAAACGTTCATATGCGATTTCTGTTTATTTGGGTAAGGTGTCCTAATTTCGCACACCCAAATGTGCCCTAATATCGCATATGCGGTATTAGGATACCATATTGCATATGCGTTTGACTTTCTAAGCATAAAGACGTACGGAACGGTGCTGCGTGCTTTGTGAGTTAAAGTGCAAACGAAAACGATAACGCGACCGTCAGGTTGCTGTATGGCTATTATCGCAAGTGATAAAGACACTATACACTTGGAAATCAAAGAGTTAAAGCCGGTCGCAGGCCTTCGGGTCTAGCGATTAAAAAATGTATCAACCAGCTTTCATAAACGCTTCAGGTCAGTATTATCACAGATTTAGTATATTTAAATCTGTGGTATTATGATATTAATACACAACAGTTACCACAGCAGCAACTAGCTAATTTGCCCCCATAATACCCACTACAACAAATTGGATATAAAAATAACCTTGCGCAACAATCGGTACCTGTACAACAAACAGGATATGCAACAGCTGTCACCCAACACTCAAACTTCAATATGACCCCCCAAATGCTTCAACCTGCTAAAGTATCACACTATCTACAAGAATACCCACAATTACCAGCTCAAACAGAACCAGAGTGGCATAAAGTTGAATACAAAAAAAGACTGCGATCAAGTCCAGAAGTAAGCAAACCTGCAAAAAAGCAAACGACTTTGTCAGAATATTGGTTGCATAAACCACTTAAAAACCTCAACTACAGATATAAACGAAATTAAAGAAGAAATCCAAGGAAAGAACCACAAAATTGTAAGAATAAATAACATACTAAGAACACAGCACGAAAGAAATACAACAACCAAAATACCCACATCATTCTTCATTGAATTAGAACAAAATGAAAACAACAAAGACGTCTACAATATCCAGTACTTACAATACACAAGTGTTCGATTCGAACAACCATATAAAAAGAGAGATATTCCCCAGTGTACAAAATGTCAAACCTTTGGTCACACAAAAAACTACTGCTATAGGCAACCTAAATGTGTTAAATGTGCAGGCGATCACCTAACGGGGAACTGCACATGGACTGAAAAACGAAAAGATGTTGTCTGCTGCAACTGCAAAGGTAACCACCCCGCAAGCTATAAAGGATGTATTATAAGAAAGCAACTACAACAGAAGCTATATCCTGCTCTTAGAGAAAAAATTATAAAGGGACAACAAAACCATCTACCAAATCCGACACTGAAAGCGCAAGTCACTATCGCACACTTTAATGCTCAGCCCTATATGCAAATGACCAATGCAAATACACAAAACCTATCCCCTAATCAACCTCTAGCA
>NW_022170403.1:20355714-20401985 GCF_008802855.1 Photinus pyralis
CATGATACTATAATAATCAGATATGCTCAACTGGCGAACGAATTTAGAACTTGTTTGCGCATTACGTCATCGGGTGACAAATTTAAATTTTGTTGTCGCTTGTCGCCAATGAATATTAAGAGAGATTTACACAGTAACATTTGTTGTTGTAAAGTGCATAACAAATGTGGCACAGGAAATGAATTGAATAGGATGTTTAGTTTTTCACCGAGTTCGCACTATGATATGAATGAGTCGATTTCGGGAAGGTCTCTTATCAAAAGTTGATCAGGGATAAAAATGTTTCATCGTTCGTTTTAGTGCACACTTTAGAGGTAGCTCTTATGACTAATTTCTCCAAGATGACCATTCCAAGTGAGAAGTGTAAGTTATTGAGCGATGAGACTTGGCAAAGAATAATAACAAATTATCATAAATTATACTTTATTACAATTCAAATTAAATTATCCTTAACGAAGACCATAAAATGCATACACGAGGAGGTCATAACTTAGCCTTTAATATCGAGGGTTGTAAAATACGTACATTTTAGTTGCTTATGTAATCTAGAGGGGCCAGACTAGTAACAACATTATTTAACAATTTTTACAAACTTTCTTTTCCTCGTATTTGACTGTTCTTTAATATAACGATTTAATTTTCGAATTCTAAAATACAATTTACACCTAAAAAACAGTTTTTTGGCATCAAGACTAACATCTACATTTTCAGAATGTTCTATTAAGTTTTTTATATAATTAATTTGAATTTTTAAAGAATTTCCATTTATTGCATCAAAAATCGCATTTAGCTGCCTACAATTTTCAAGAAAGTTATTTGTGGGTTTCATTAAACCGCCTTCAGACACGTGGTTAAGCCACGAAGATGAACAATCGCTGGAATCTGGAATGAATCCCAGAGTCTCCTTTTTTCTTAATTTGAAAACTACATATCCCGCTAAGTTTTCTAATCCGTCACATTGCAGTTGAGTCAGCTCATCTACTGAAGAAATTTCATCTGTTGTACCTTCGTCGTACCTATCTACATTTACTTTTAATGTACTTAACATTTGCCCAGTAACTGTTTTTACATTATCTATATCGTCACAAATATTTTTTAATGTATGTAGGTTCTCAATTATAATATTTGGTGCATCTACTGCCTGTTCTACATTTGAAGAGTTAGAAATGATTTCATCATTTCGTCCTAAAACGTAATTCCTTAATCGATATTTAAATTGTAAAGCAGTGGGATGGTCGTAGAGACCACCAATTGATCTAACTATTGAAAAAAAACCTTCTAACGGATCTTGGTTTAAGCGGTAAGTTAATAAATATTTTGCATTGAAATCTGTCTTAAGATCATTAAGCAATAATTTTAATGACGTATTCCCTATTATAATACCTTTTTGAAAAGGCAATAATGCTTTAGAATCAATTTTTCTTAAGCTAAGCATTGTATTCGACATGTCATCTATAATTTTGTTTTGATCATACAAGGACAAACCATAAGCCTTCATTCTATTTCGAGAATCACATTCGGGAACTTTTGAATTAAACACATCAAACCAATCATTTGTAATTTTGAGTAAGTGTGAGCATTCTAAAAAGCTATCACTTCGACTTAAACCTAAAGAACCTAATCTTTCAACGGCTTTTGCTATGGTGTGTGAAAACAATTTCGTTGCTAATTTTACCTTTTGCCGTTGTGGACCTTTGACTGTTAAAAAACTCTCATCGATTTTATGAGAAATGCGTAAGTCTAAATTTTTGTTGTTTTCCAAAAGTTCTACAATAGGTTTTGTGTTAACAATTTTGCCATTCAACAGGAAACCTGTATCAATGAAATGATTCCTTAAAAGTTTTATCATATGAGGCGCGTCCGCAAATACATAAATATTTTTTTTCGTTGCTGGATTTTCAAACCACGTCTTATTTTCTGAAATATTTAGCGATGTCCAAAGACCCCTGTTGCTACCTCCTAGATCTGAGTTTATCGCATACACTGGATAACCAATGTGCTCAAGATTTTTAATAATTTCGAATAGTAGTTCTTTAGTTATCTTGCAGTCGAAATCATAAAATATCGGTTGCTTCCAGTTTCCAAATAGACCTTGAGCCATAATTACTTGAACATATTTTGATGGGCTTAATGTTGTATCACTTTTTCTTTCGTACTCGAAACCAGCTTGAATTTTCATTTCATCAAACAGCACAACGCAAGCTTTGTCCATTTTGGATAGAGAATTATTTTCCATTAGCCTTAGTATTATAGTTAAGATACCTAAAAGAGATTATTTCAATGTTTAGAATATTTAGTTATAAAACCATGTACTAAACTTTACAATTGCTATAAAATACCTGGCTTGACGTCAATTTTCTCTGCCCACCGCCTTAATGTAGAAAGCCCTGGGAGTGGATAACCTCTTTTTCTCAATAAACGATAAGAGCGTGGTCCTGCTGAGAATAAGGATATTGAAGAAGCAATGTCTTCTACTCTCCATAATATGCGACTACTTGTGGATTTTAGTTTTCGTAGTTGACCATTCGTAAAAATTTTTTCCACTAATTGCAATTCTGCGGTTTTCTTTGCAAGCATACGTCTATCAGTTTCCGATTCGCGTTCAGCTTTAATTAGTTTTGCATTGACCATTTCCAATTCTTTGTTTTGATTTAGAAAATTGTTGTCCATTAATTGTAATTCTGCAGTTTTTTGGGCAAGCCTACTCTTTAATGCTTCAGATTCTTCTTCAACTTTTGTTAGTTTCTTCTTAATCAGCTCTAATTCTACGTTTTGTTTTAAAATGGCACTTTTAAATGTAATACAATCTTTGCAAGAATGTTGGGAACTAAAAATATATACGAGAAATTTTATAAGTAGGGATATATTAGAGCAAGAATTTCATTACCATTTCTTCCATTGTAGAAATCTTACTTTCTGAAGCTATTTGATCTTGAGACGAGTCTTGAGACCGTTCATCCTGATACTTGCATGTATCCAAGCTTTCATCTTCACTTTCATTTAATTTTGGTAAATTTACAGAAGGAATGGCATCATTTTTTAAACACCATAAATGCCGTGGGTAATTTTGTAGCTTTTCTCTTAAACGATAATCACTTTCCACAAAATGTTCAGAACAAATTCTAGAATTTTCGACTTTAAATTTACGTTTTTTGTTGCAAACACGCACCCATTCATCACAAATATGTGTCAGTCTAGGAAAACGAAAATACCGACAATTTAAATTAAAAGTATAGCTGTTTCTGTTGGAATTATTTGTACAACTCATCACCGCACAATACACCATGTCGCTTACTTTCAAATAGAACGACACGCAAATCGCTACTGTCAAGCTGTCATTATGGCATGATACTATTATCATGTTACCAGTAATTAGTTTGTCACCCAGTGACGTCATTATAGATGCGCTCGCGTGCGCATGAGCATATCTGATTATTATAGTATCATGGTTAAACATCCCTCTCAAAACGTCAAATGTGACAAACGTCAGACCCTCGCGTAAGGTTGCCAGCTCACTTCTACGTGATTGGTTGTAGGTTTGTGACGTATTTAGTCTGAAGCGTTTCAAATTCGGACTAAAAACACAGCTTTTCAATAATTTATTTTGGGTTTATTTTACTCGCAAATAAAAATTGAGGACACACGGGTCTTTTTATTTTTAATGTACTTTGTGGATCAGAAATAAAAAATGAAGGCGGGATGACCCCATTTAAGAAAAACCCAAAAAGTTTCAAAGTCGGAATTATACTCGTAAATGATCGATACGAATATGCCAAGCCTGTAAATCAAGCTCCGTTAGGAAGATATTCATATATAATACCATAAGTAGTCGAAGTATTGTCGAATATTTTTGAGGTGCTGTCACGAATGCTAGTTACGCTGATTAATACCACGAGCGCTTGCGCGAGTGGTATTAAAAAGCGTAACTAGCATGAGTGGAGCAGCAGCTCAAAAATAATCTACAAATACTTCGACTACGAATGGTATTCGGAGGACTATTCAATGAATCAAAAGAAAAATTAAGCATAATTACCCACGCGAATGTATTTCCATGACAACAATAAACGTCAAAATAAATTATGGAAGTTGCTTTTCATTTTGCTATTGATTCTATTCGAACTTGTGTGCTCCAAGCTAATTCGTTATGAGTGGTTAAATTAAAAGATGTGGTGATAAGTCGGTTGTCGAAATTGATTAACAAACTAAGAAGAATGTTCCGGTTAATACGACAAAATTTCGCGTCATTTCACTGGTGGAAGTTTGACAAATGTCATTGAATAATCGCATTGAATTGTCGCTGAAATACCACACGTGAAATTATCACTTATAATTGCACAAGAGGTTTGTATTTTACAGAGTAAATTTGGGTTGTTTAGGTAATGAAAATCCGTTGCCTAGCAATTAGACGAGAAAAACTGTCAACTAATAAAAATGCGACACCGCAGGTGGAGCATTTTTAGGTTGACAGTTTTTCGAGTCCAATTGCTAAAAGGAAACAGATTTGAATTGCCACAACCCAAATTTACTCGGTTTAAATACAAACCTCGAGTGTAATTCGGCAGGACAATTTAACGAACAAGAAATTCACCAAACTAATCAATTATTGACAGACGTCAAACTAGTCATATGGGAAAGGATAATGCGATAATTGGTTCGAAAATGAATAAGTGAAAAAACCACTAGTGCATTTGTCGCTGGAAAAGTTGCAGGTAACTTTTGCCGCTGTCAAAGTGACAATTTCACTGCGGCTTATGCGATTTTTTATACATGAGTTGAATTGTCGCTGAAATACCACACGTGCAATGATCACTATAATTCGTTCCCATTGGCGCAGCAATTTGAAATCGAGACATTTCACTGGTTGAAATGTGACAAATGTTAGATGAATTGAATAGTCATAGATATTTACGATTTCAGTGTGTGTTAATATACGAACATAAAAAATTGTAAGTTTTAAAAAGCAAAGAAAAGGTAACACATCCAGATAAATATTGGTTCAAAACAAGGGTTGTGTATTTTGAAACCTCTTTGTCTATTAGGAACCGACGTATGCGCAACAAGTTAGATATCTTACCACTGCCGATCGCAAACTACACTGGTCATTAACTTTCACAAACTGTGCCTGTCACAATTATCTCAAATTTCCTTCCGCTTGTCCACCCTCGTATGTTTCTCCACCTAACATGTGAGCGTTTCAACGTTTCATGACGTTACTACTATAAAAGTTTCAGAATTATAATTATTAATAAAAAACCGTTTGGATTGTTTAGAGTTTTGGGCAATTAGAAAATTATGCTTAAGTACTTCCCCAGATATTCGAAGAAATACGAAATATCAGATTTGCTATTATTTTTTTAGGTTACTTCAAGAGAAATAAAGACATAACAGACACTTTCTCATTGCAATTGCAGCCGTTATTGTCCTCGTGCTGTTCAGTTTTATCTTGGTAGGTACACGTTTTGTTTTTCTCGCTCACACATACAGATCGGTCGAGACTAACCGAAATAAATTTCCTTTTTTCCTACTATTTAGGAATCGAACAACACGAAACCGCGGTTTTCTTTACGATCAATTTTTCCTTGGCGCGGAAACTAGCCAATTAATTTAAGCTTTGAATATAAATTGTATATTCAAAGATTTAAGTCTTTAATTGACTAACCTCATCCCATATTATATCAACTCCAATTACACTAAATTTCCGATTCAGCAAAACAAACAACGTCATGGAAATGAGCCCATCGGTGTTGGCTAAAATTATGATTAAAAGTTCATATGAAAATTAATAGGTCCGCAAATGCTTCGTTACCGATCTCGAAGACGCGCGCGCCTTGCAAAAACTGGTTAATTTCGCTAAATAATATTTCATTATTTATAGTTCTAATATACACCTTTCATTTGATATGCAGCTTGCTGGGTCTGCAGCCACATTTTTGGATTAGTGTGAATGGTTGCGATGAATACGGGAATTTAGTGCATATGACGTCATAACTTAAAACCTACCACAAGTCGGAACGGCCACCCAATTTTTTTTTGAAGTCGTAATGGTCCTCTTCGAGAAAAAATGGGTGATGCTCTATACACCACATTGCTTACATGGTCCTGGTACCTACTCCTGGTCACCCAGAGGACTAGATGTGCTTTGAGAAATAGAGTATTTTTTGAAATTGTTATCGCCACGTCACTATCAAAATCGTCAAGCGCACGACAATCCAAGTTTTTTGTTCAATATATGATGCACGTAAAAAAATTAGTTATCGATTCCCGTATTTTTGTGGGGACCTTTATCTTGTTTATGAAAAATTAATTTACTTATCTTATCTGTCATTGACTACCCACTATTACACAAATTTATTGATGGTAAAAACGTTGCATAATAATAACATCTTCATCAAAACAATATTTTACTTCTTGAAACTTCGAATAGACTAATTCAAGATACCTAACGCTAAGCCTTGGTCAAAACG
Organism: Photinus pyralis; assembly: GCF_008802855.1. Lineage (NCBI taxonomy): Eukaryota > Metazoa > Arthropoda > Insecta > Coleoptera > Lampyridae > Photinus > Photinus pyralis. The sequence goes on from NW_022170403.1 coordinate 20,362,179, forward strand.
TTCTATATTTTTACATTTTGAAGAATTTTCCGTTTGGTAGAATCTTTCTTACTATGTGATACCTTATACAAACCTATATATAGTCTACATACCAATTTTGATGTGAAGTCCGCCAAACTCACGCGATATTCACGTAGACTTTCCGCCCACTATTGTCTCTAGATAAGTCCGTAAATGAAAATTGAAGTGCGCAGATACTAGTCCGTTTCTCAATGCGAAAAATGACCGATATGTGACGGTGTTTGCTAAAACATCACCTTTCTTTCTCTTTTGTGAACTTCTGCGATTAAAAGAGCATTTGCTCTATCTCCGATCCATTCCTTGATTTATAAATGGCGTATTACTAACAGAACAGGAAAATTAATGTTATCTTGTTATGTACCTAGTTACCAATAACATCAAGAGAAAACTTGTTGCCTAATACCATCTTGATATAAATTAAATTAAATCCTCTATTAATTCATCATTGGAAGTGAACTTTATGATTCTATCAACTGAAAATAAACTAGCTTTCGTAATTTTGTATTGTCCAGAAGTAGTCCAGGTGTACCCTATCCAACGGTACACGGTATGTACGGCATGTACTGTCTTACATTAGATGCCTACACCACGAGCAACTGTTAAAGGCGCGGTTACACGGCGCGTCGTTCGGCGAACCACGATACTGGTGCGTGGTTCGCATTAAGGCGCGGTTACACGGCGCGTGGTTCGGCGAACCTGGCTTGACGAACCACGAACCACGAGTCGTCTGACATAGGCGGTTCGCTATTGGCTCGTGGTGCGCTCGCGGTGCGTTGTGCGTGGTTCGTACGATCCATTGGCGGTCGGTAAAAGTGCACACATCAAAAGAGTTCGGTTCGTTGGTTCGTGCAAGGTTCGTGTAGGTTTGCTATATACTGCGAACTTGCTGCTGCCGGCCAGTTAATTTTCTTATTCAGTTATTATTTTATTTTTTTTATTTGGTTTGAGTGCCTCGACAACCATAGGCCATTGGCACATGTTATAAGTAATTAATTTAGAACAGTAAGTGATATATACAAAACACAAAAATTAACAGAAAAGGAAAATTGAGGAAAAATTTACATTTTACATTAGACTATATGTAATTATACAGATTAGCATCTTTAAGGAAATTGATAACGTTCTGGAAACTATTTGTTAGAACTTCTCTAAGCTCTGGTTTAAGGTCGTGTCGTTTTCTAATTTCCGCGTATTTTGGGCAGTCTATAAGGATGTGCTTTACTGTCAGGACTGTGTTGCAATGCTCACATGCGGGTGGGTTCAGTCACTTGAAATAGGTTATAAGTTCATTAAAATGCCGTGGAGTACTGAAAAATCATTACAATTTGTTCTCTTGTTCTTTTAATTTTTGAGTTTTTTCATTGTATTTTGTAAAATTGTTCCCGCGTAAATAACGCACAAGCTGGCAGAAGCAATAATTCTCTGTCTAGCATCCATGGTCGTTGTTGCAGTACTGATTTTGGTTCCGTATTATAAAGGCGAACCGATTACGTCACAAATATGACCAAATACCGTTTTGACACACCTGGTTCGGAAACACGCAAGCCAATGCGAACCACGCACCAGTTTCGTGGTTCGCCGAACCACGCGCCGTGTAACCACGCCTTTCGCTTGCGACTTTCCGTACCAGGTGTGCCAAAACGGTATTTAGTTCGTTCATATTTGTGACGCAATACGGAACCAAAATCAGTGCTGCAACAACGACCATTAATTACGTTGGAATAATTTTGCAAGCGTGTCCATACAGCATACACAACATGTCTTTATTGCCCTCGCGTTTAGGATTCATAACAAATTCTAATGTTTTTTTCAGTAGGTAGTTAGGTAGGTACTCCACGCCATTTTAGTACACTTATAAGTTACAACCTATTTTAAGTGCCTGGTTCGCAGTGTAGCAAACCTACACGAACCTTGCACGAATCAACGAACCGAACTCCTTTGATGTGTACAAATTTACCGATCGCCAACGGATCGTACGAACTACGCACCACACACCGCGAGCCAATAGCGATCCGCCTATGTCAGACAACTCGTGGTTCGTCAAGCCAGATTCGCCGAACCACGCGCCGTGTAACTGCGCCTTTACGCTGCGTCCTTCTCTTTCACACGGAATAATTCACATCTTTTCTCTCTCGCGCTACTTAAAATTGCGACAACTGTCCTGTTCCGTGTGAAAGAGAAGGACGCAACGCATGGTGTACGCATCGATATCAGAGAGTGCGCATGCCCTCTCTCCATGTGATAGAAGCTTAGGCCATATAGTACATGGACTGCTATTAGCCCTATGCTTTCAATACAAAATGGGTGGTCACGGATAGAGGGCACTGTAGTCGTAGGTATGTGTGGGTATGTGAATCTCAGGGTAAACTAAAGTCGTGTAAACACCACTAGGATCGCTTAAAGAGCAGCTTTTATAGTAACCGCGTACTACGGGAAGCTTGATTATCTTCTATACGTCCACAAATAAGAACAGCTTTTTTTTGCCATATCTAGGCGATTAATTAATTAACGTTTGTTAATTTACAGGTTTACAGTCTCAAATCGTGTCTAATCGGACAACTTCGGACAGGCTCGTTTACCCTGAAACTCACATACCCAGGCGATGTCCTTGGTCATATTTTAGTTACAATTAGCAGTCCATGTAGGTACTGTATGGTCTAAGGATAGAAGCCGATAGAAATAATAATTACATTAATTATAATTACGGGTAGCCTTGACTTCACTTTTTAGGGAACCCATTTGCAATGTGTCTGTATTACGATGGCTAAAAAACAGATGAGCAAAGGTTGACCGTATGTGGGATCTACATGTAGGTATCACATCTCACTTGCAACTACATTTTTTTAAACTAATTGGATCATTCATTCTCTACCCTTCTCTCCCTACAGCTTTTCTTTGTATGTCGCGGTTACATTGATTTATGATTCCTTATGTTTGGAATAGTGAAATTAAATGATTGACCAGAAATTTTTTTAAATTTCAGGCAAAATTGGGATTTCGTTGAAAGGTGCATGGTACGAATCCAAAACCAATTATAAGGAAGACAAAGTAGCAGCCGAACGGGCCATTGAAATGACAGTATGTATTACAGTAGGCAATTGTTCATCTGACACAAGATTCCGTAGTTTGGTTGGTGGGCAAATCCTATCTTTCACAGAAGCGGAGATTATCCATATTTAATGAAATCGCGCGTTAAATTCTCAAGTCACTTGCAAAACTTTTCGGCGACAAGACTACCTCCTCTCAGCAGTGACGAGATTAAGCAAATAAAAGGATCTGCCGACTTCCTAGGGATCAATTATTACACCGGATACATTGTTAGCAATGATACAAATTCCACAAATCTTACTCCTTCCTTTGAAAATGACTTGAACGTTAAAAGGGAATATAACCCCGAATGGAGATCATCTTCTTTGCCTGATTTAAAGGATTATCCTGATGGATTAAGAGATATTTTAAAATGGACAAAAGAGAAATACAAAAATCCGCTTGTGTATATAACTGAAAATGGTTTTGCAGATAATGGAGAAGTAAACGATACCAACAGAATCAATTATTTAAGGGTAATATTCTTACTTATTTGTAATTTGGTGCATTCATAAGGACTGTTGCAGGGTCATCTCTCGGAGCTGCAAAAGGCAATCGTTCTAGACCATTGCAAGGTTAAAGCCTACTCGGTTTGGTCGTTGATGGACAACTTTGCAGGGAGAGAGGGTTATGCGTAAGTACTGCAACTTGGTGACTTAAAACCTGTACTTAATTGTATATTTTAGGACTAAATTTGGATTGTATTCAGTTAACTTTAAGGATCCATTTAAGACCAGAAGCCCCAAAGCTTCTGCCGCATTTTATAAAAACGTTATTGATGCAAAGTCAGTTACAATCAATGTGGATGTACAGCTGGTATCTACGGAATAAGCTTTTCTGTAAATTGTAAAGGAAACTTTTTGTTGAACTGCAGTCTTAATTTTTTTTGTAATATTACGAGTACAAGTAGTAAAGGTAAATTGCTAATTATTTGTTGCGGAAATTATGCTGCGAATCATCAAGTTGACCCTCAGCCCAATAACGATTGCACCCGATAGCACTTATTACATTTAATAGTTCTTTTCTTTTTAAGGCTCATGGTTGAGCGTCAATTCGTATACCTAATAGACATTACAAAAGGGTTAATAATATTCTCAGATTCTTGGTGACTGGTGTGGTTCGATGCATTAAATTCTTGTTTCAAACTTCGTCTTCGTTTCTTTCGTGTTTAGTACGTTTGGACCTACTTTTAGTACTTTTACTTCCCAGGCCAGCTCAGATAAAGTGGGTTAAAAATAGGAAAGAATGAAATTGATTTTTCCTTCACTGATAATTTCATTAATAATATATAAAATTTTATAGCCAAAACCAAAGATCATACTACAAACCTTTGTCAATTGCTAACTCAAACTGCCTACATTTATTGCAATTATAACTAACTAAACGAAATTAAACAAATTCTTACAGTCGCCCTGAAAGCTATTTTCCTGCCTAAACTCAAAAATATACGTACAGGCCAGCTAGAGCTAATCAATATTATCTTAGTAAACAATATGACATTTAATCCTAAATAAATTATTAAATAAATCGTTCATTAATACGTAAGAAGTTTTACGAGATTCGGCTTATAATTCTTACAAAACCGAAATAATAATAGTCGGTACCTTAGCGTCCTGTAACGTCGTCAATGTTGATTGTCACCTCGTCTCAGGAGTCAGGTTTCATCTGCGTATCAGCCGCCGCTTAAAGATTTGGTTCTAGGTTAGATGTACCGCGTCCCTCACCTTTTCTAATATGATTTCACAGCGTTGTGTTGGGGTATACTATTTTACACAAAATGGTCATGAAACCTTAATTTTCATGCTTACTTTATGTCAGGAAAATGTTAGTCTCTATGACGGAGGCAGACCAGTCTACTTTTCCTGCCGCCTGTCACTTTACCGGTCGCACCTGTCACTTTACCGGCCGCAGTTGTAACTTTTCCTGCCGCACCTGTCACATTGCCAAATGTCTATAATGACTCCTGTCATCATTGACGGATTGGCAGTAATCAAAAGTTCTATATGAAAATTGAAATTTTGTATTAAAATACGATTTCGGCTAAAATTTAATACAAAACTCGTCAGTAAAATGACATTACTTGACTCGGATATTAAAAGTACTCGGCTCCAAAGGGGCCTTGTACTTCAATATTTCCTCGCCAGTAATGTGTCATTTTCCTAACTTTTATGTCTATAACTATTGAAATAAATCCAAACCCTTATTTATAAATAAAACGCGAGCTTTTTATTAAACAACCCTCAAGTAACAACAATACAACACGCAGCAGTATTTAAAACAATGCGCAGCTTATTTGGATATCCACTAACGAATGGAAAATTTTTGATTTATAATTTATAATAAAATTTCGTTTATAATAATAGATGCAAATAGCTTAGCACTCCGGTTAATTTTATACGCAATGAACGATATTGTTTTAATTCACTGCACATTTCATCGTTAATATTTTTAGAACCCGCACTGCTATTATATCATCAATTGGTAATTTATCGCCAAATTAATTTGTTATTTGATTATTGGTACAGACTCTTGCATCCTTTAACAACCTCCCCCTTATCGATTGGTCCTCAATATTCAAAATCCTAGGTGCCGCTACTTACGAGCGAATGTAATTTACTCAACATTCAGAGCTCAACTCCGTTTATCTTACTTCCGGCGAGTTATTCCATATCGTTATTCGTTGGTGCAATTATTATTCGTTCAAAATAAGGTTTTTCTACTCCGCGGACTAAATCAACAAGTTTTGTCATTCATTTAAAGGACTACAGTGTCACTTTTTCTCCCGGGGGAGAAAAACGCGACGAGGGACAAAAAGTGACAGTAGGTACACACTGAATTGTCAAACACAATTTAATGATTAATGGGTACCTTTATAATATGTAAATGTTTATTCTTGCACCATATTTTATACTTATTATACCGTTTTCCATATACCTTTTTGAATTCGGGTGCTGAATCTGCACCCTCGGGAATGAAACACACACTTTAGTCAATTGGTATATAATATGCTATTAAAATTTGTTGAATTTTGAAGTACATAAGGACATAATATTAGCTGTAGATACCTGTTTGGTGCAATATAAAATTTAGTTTGTGAATTTTGTTGGTTTTCATAGCCGTGATTGAAAGGTTAGTTCATCAATTATATGCACTTTGTATGTTATAATTAAGTATTTTTTTTAGATGAGTGGCGGTAACACTAAAATTCCTCATCCTGGTGTAAATAAAATCTCGGTTTTTACGTTTCCCAAAGACCCTACCGTTCTTAAAGAATGGGTAAGAAAATGTTTCACATCCGGCAGCAAACTAAAACCACAGATTTAAACACATTTAGATAATTAGATACATTAAGATATAGGTAAACCTAAAATGAAGTAAACATATATTACACTAAAACTAAAGGTAGATTATTTTGGAAGCAAAGAATGGCCAACTTTGAGGCAAGTTTTTAAAACTTATATTAAAATTCGTAAGTACAAACTTTCTCAAAAAGTGACCGCACCAGCGCACTTATTTCTCTTTTTTTTTACCACAATTCCCAAGTGTTAAAGTTAATTGACATTATATAGGGACCAAATAAAGGTGAAAATATCTAAATTTTTCACCCATGTAGGCCACCTTTCTTATCCGTACAGTTTTAAATTAGGGGTTTGTTATTTATGAAATGCCACACTGCTAATATTCACCAACAATTACCCGCTTTTGCCATTTTTACTCAACGTTGGAGAAATACACACGTATATAAAAGGTTTAAGAGGTAGAAATTTCATTTATACGTATATGCGATAGGATATCGAAATTAATTCATGATAACAAAGACACATGTCTCAATACAATACTCGTATCACAGACAAATAGTATATGTTGTCTGTGCTCGTATCCAAAATGTTTGACAACAAGCGTTTATAGATGGCATTTGAAAACATGTATAGATGCCATTTGTATAGGTAATGACGCAAAGCGCAAACTATTTATACCTGCAAAATTAATAGTTACTGAAATCACACATAGAGGCAATACCTGCTTGAATACTTTATCGCGCAACTATTTTTCCTATGTCATGAGCTATTATATCTGGAGTGTTTAAATCTGTGCTAAAACCACAGATTTAAACACTCTAAATCTGTGCTAAAACGTGCTGCGTCCTCATTGGTCAAAACGGTCAACCGATGAAAGCGTAGCGTCCCTGGCCGCAAACATTTAAAAGCAGAGCCACGAACTCTGCAAAGTGCAACGCAATTTCTGCTTCGACTGCACTTCAAGAAACAAAAAGCTCTCCACCTGCAGAACCAGGTCGCCTTGCCAGCTCGACCTCGCGCCACACTCCATCAGTCAGAAGACCTGCATTTGGGCTCACCCCAACGACAGAGCTCGCCGTGTGCACCTCGGTTAACATTTTGTACATACTATAAATATACATATTCCATAAAACGCAACAGCATGTTATCACAGTTTTAAACACTTGGCTTCATCCGCTAACGAATGTTTAGAGTTTTAATTCCCAAAACCTAGGTATTAATACATAGGGGTGGTTCCTATTTCTAGATCGCGGAATTTTATCCATTTCCACCTCTGAAATTAATTTGATTACATTTTCACAAGTCCTCGTGCAATGTCAAATAGCTTACGCACCACACTCATTTTTTCAATACTTTGATTGCTTTCAAAGGTGGAAGTCGATAAACTTCCAAGATTTTCAATATAAGATCCACCCCATATACATATACCCATATAAATCCAAAAATATACTGCAAAAACTACATTTTTTACCCCTTTTATTAGTATTGTAACCTATGAGCAATTTTAAATGTGTATTCTGGATGACGTCTTCCCGCCTTCAAAATGCAGGCATTCTATTGGCTTAGAGTTACCAGCCAACCTTTCTAATAAAACAACCTTGCTCCGTGGTCTAAATCTACGTCTTTTGTTTTCGATTGAATCATAATATTCAGATTTATTATTCAATGATTGAATGGACTTAAGCGTCACTTGTTCTCCCGTCGCGGCGCGATTAAAAAGCAGTACTGTGGCAATGCGAGATGAAAGGTGACAGTAAAAAATGAAATGTCAAACACAATTTAATATTTAGTAGTTAACCTTGAAATACAGGTACGTACTGGCTCTTGCACCACAATTTATACTCATCGTTTTCCATATATATTATTGAATTTCGGAGGCAGTAATTTCCCGATAGTTTCTTCTGTGAAGTTTTAAATAATCATTTATGTTCAGTCGTATTGTACAGAAACTATAAATTGAACTGAAATGACAAGAAAAAGAAACCGTGTGACTACAGGTATACCAGCAAAACATCAGCACAAGTCAAAACAAGGGAAGGGAATCCTCAGAAAAAGACAAATAGCGATCGATGTGCTCATACTCAGTTATTCAATCTGAACTAATGATTGAACAGATTTCGCTTTGAATTACAGGAAATGATTCTTAAGTTTGCTTTATATTCATACATTTCAAAAAATTATGACGTCAATTATATCAAATCGTAATTTTTAAGGTAAATTTAGACATAAATACAAACCTGGGTGCAAAAATTATATTTCATATTCGTAATAATGGCAACACTAGATGCGCTAGTAGTTAGGCGCGCTTTTTGGTTTCGCGAGGTAAATAAGACGAGAGGGAGATGCGAGTTTGAAGCAAATTATACATGTGCGTTTTATCATAGTATAATACAGATAGTAAGCCAACCGGTTCGCGCCAATTCTTGATGATTGTAAAATGATGTACCGGTATATGCTGCCACCTAGTTGAGAGTAGCTTAATATGCCAATCTTAAAAACTGCATTCATTATTGTCACGAAACGATCGGCATCAGTAATCGAAGCGGGAAAAAACAAAACATGATCGGTAATCGATTTAAATATTCTTCCCATATCGTATTCCTATTTCATATCGTCATAATCACGCACTATAGGTACTTACAAGCAGAGCTGGAATGATTACTCTAAAAAGTATTCGAATATTGATTACAAATTACTTTATTATAAATGTATTTACGTATTTGATTAGGTACCTTCTTTACAAAATTTGTATTTAATTACTGATTACAATTTGTAATCGATTTACTTTAGCATCTGTAACTACATTTTTAAACTTGCATCTTGCATGCGCACTAGGGAATGCAATACCGGGATCGCGGTTCCCGAAATACCGGTATCCCGCAGCATTTTTGGGGGATTTATCTGACAGGAATTTGTCGACCAAGACTCTGTTTGCTTTGTCAATGAAACGCATAACGGAGAAATTATTTTTAAAATAATTGTTAAACTTTTTTCGTTAAAAATGTACTATGATTTTTGACGCACTTTAGAAGTTCACCTTTTTAGCGCATTTCAAAAAAAAAAATGTGCTATTGTGGCCACTTTGTCCGTCCGTCCGCTCGTTTTGAGACGCTACTAGTTTTTATCTTAAGAGCTATTGTTCTACTTTTTTCGCTATTTGGTTCGTTATGGTGTCGAGTCTTGCACCAAGGAAGGAATTTTTTCTGTATCGCTTACAAAAAAAGTTATTGTAAAAAAACCAACAAACCGTTTTTTACATGTTCCATAATTTTACACTTTTGCCGTTTATTAACGATCCTAGAGATCGTTTATAATTTTGTATTGCTGTCTATTCCTTTGTCTGTCTGTCCCTCTATCTGTCCGTGTGAACGATAACTTTGTTTAGAAATGTCCGATTGCTTTTACATCTCCGTTAGTTATGAACTGAATTGCATGAAATACGCAACAGACGCAATACGCAATGCCAAAATTTGAGTCGAATCGATTCAAAATTCACAGTGCCCTTTTCGCATCTCGACCATTTATAAACCGAATTGCAAACTTTTTTATTTATAAAAGTACTTGAATGAAATTTGATACATAGGCACTTGGAATAAATGAAAATCGAACGCCAATTTCAAAATTTGGTTTTGCGCATGCGCAGTGCCAACTTTTTTATTTACGGAAGAATTTAAACGAAATTTGATACATAGACGTTTGGAATAAAGGAAAATCAAACGCCAGTTTCAAAACTTAGGTTTGCGCATGCGCAGTTCCAACTTTCTTATTTAGAAAAGCATTGAAATGAAATTCTTCTTATAAACTGAAGTTGAAGTAGCACGTCAAAAATGGATTGCACATTTGCAACGCTATCTTTCATATTTGTGGCCGGATTTTTACGATTTTATCAGGAGTTGCATCTTACAAATGGGAAATGAATGCAAGTGGAAATGCGCTTTATGTAAATCGTTTACGATTACTTTTTAACTTGTTGTGCTTTACAGGTGATTTTTTTGAGTTCTAAGTTAGGCTGAAGATGTTTTGTTTTTGTTGAATATTGTGATAATTAGCGATTTATTTTAATACAGAAGTTAACCGCACAAAATTTCTTATTCGCCAATTTATTTACAATTTTTCGGGATTCCGCAAATACCGGGATCCCGCGGGACTAACATCTAACGATCCCGCAAATACCGGGATTGAGATTTTGCTGCGGGAATGCATTTCCTAATGCGCACGTATCCTTACTTTATTTATCGTGGATTCTTTGTTATTACTTATTAACGATCCTCGAGACCGTTCATAATTTTGTATTGCTGCCTGTCTGTCCGTTTGTCGCCCGTATGCACGATAACTTTGTGTAGAAACGTCCGATCAGTTTGAAAATGGGTACACATATTCTTAAGGATATAAGAAAGGTCGCCATTGTTTTTCAGCTGAGTAAACTAACGGACCAAAAAGTTAGACCCAAAAACTGCCCACACCTGAAAAGAAGGTTTTTTTAATAATTTTTGTTGTTTGTACATATGAATGTCCGGTTTACTGTGTTAGCAAATATTCCTTAAACCTCAAGAAACTACGCAGATGCATAAAAAAATTGCCCCAACTTTTGTATTTGCGCAATCCAATTTTTTATTTGTTAAGATGGGAAAATGAAATTTTGTATGTAGTACCTAAACACCTCGAATAGAAATAAAACTAATGCCGAATCAAGAAAATTTTGTTTTACAAGCTATGCTGATCTGGTGGGACCGAGTCATGTGAAAATGATGGATGTGATCTCGAAGATCGTTCGGTATTCTGTTCTCTTGTATCGGATTTTTAGAAACATATTTCAATAAGTCCAGATATTCCATAAGCAAAAATATTAAAGAGAGTATAACCGGCGCACTTGGAAACCTCTATGCTTTGAAGGTGTGCTAGACGACCTTCATAACTTTGCTCCGCATGAATTATTTCTCCAATTCCCAGATGCTGTTTGCAGAGCCGTCTTTACCCAATTGGGAGCCCTGGGCGCAAAAATGTATGGGGCGCCCCTTTGTTTGGAAGATATGGAATTCAGAAAAACGATCTCATTAAAATCAATAAATATGGATATCGACAAAAAAGTATATAACGTTCCTCTCGCTCTTTGTATAATCCGCTTATATTTTTAGCGCATTTTCCAAGGAATGTGGGTGCGCTATTGCCAGCCACTTTCTCTGTCCGTCCGTCTGTCCGTCCGAGGCTTCTATTTCCACAGTTTTCAAGATATTTAGTTCGTTCTTTTTGCATTCGGTTTATGGGGCTGTACGGTGTACCTTGAAAGAAAATGTAGGAACTATAGTTTGTTGTTTTTAAAGGAAGTTAATTACACTTTGAATTTACAAATATGGACAAAGAAAACCTACTATTACTAATTTATTTTAGTTACATTTGCAATTTGTAATTTAGGATATATCTAAGTAGGGTTGCCACATGGCCGGGATTTTCCGGGATTGTCCCGGAATTAGCTGCACTGTCCCGGATCCCGGTTTTTCATAATATATAAATCCTGGAAAAATATCGGAACGTCTTGAATAAACATTCAAAATTTGCACTTGCCCAAACCCAAATAGTGGCGACACTGAACTAACCAAAAGAAATAGCCACAAACCTGGATCGCGGGATCGTGACGTGGGGGAAGGAGGAGCTGGTCCTTCGTGGTACATGGCAGAAATATATCTATTGCTGAGGTCAAAACGTTAAGAATGAATATTTGGCAATAATTTATTGACCATAGCTGTTAGTTTCGTGAAGTAATTAGTTCTCAAAGAGACATACAATTTTCACTGCTGCGTTTTAGGAGAAAAAATAGTTCGTTAGTGCCCGTTTGAGGACAATTAAATTGTTGGACCCTTTAGATCATATAAACATGGATAGAGCTATCTCATAAGCTCTACTAAAAGACAACCGTCGCCAACATTTCAACGTGCATTTTTATGCCTATCATCTTTTACTATTAGTAAGTTCAAAGTTGTAATGTATTTATCCTTTGCCGGGTTGATTGTAAAAGTGCGCAAGCTTGGCGATTGTAAGGACGTTTGTCCGTTTGACATCGTATATTCGCAAACAGCTGTTTTTGTTGTTTAACCTTGCTTGACTTTACATGGTTATATATGAAACTAAACTTTTAATACAGTTCTGTACCACTAAATTGTCCTATAAAGATGTATTATTCGTGTATGGAGAACCTTTTTTACCCTCAATAATAAATATTGCATTGTTTATTAACATTGTGAGGTTAAAGATTTGAATTTTCTGATTGATTACTATCACTGAAACTGTACATGGAATAACAACATATAAATTGTACGTCGACAAGAGAGATACAGCACAAAAGTATGTAGAGTCTTGAATCAGAACATGTTGGCGACATAGTGTAATTGCATCGCTCCATCGATGTTTATATGATCTAAGGTTGGACCAAAACGACGGGGACCGAAATGAGCGCCGGGACTGAATCGATCTGACCCGAAACAGCTTCGTGTCCATTTGGTTGATTGGGTTTAAAAAAATTGTCATTGGTAGGTATCCTTTTTCAGCAACACTCATCTTATGAATTAACCGCACATCTCTATAATCATAATATGTATTATACTGTGGTATAATATTGTTCGTCATAGATCATAGATAAATCCACTTTTATTTATGATTACCCGTTGAATGTATTAATCGCAACCCAATATAATTTTATGATGAAGAAAAGGAAACGACAAGGACAACAGGCAACTAAGTCTCTTCCGGTTAACCAGTATTGACCAAAAATTAATCACTTAGTCGCTTGACTACTGTCTACCTATTACTGAAAACAGAACTGGAAAATTCGAAATCGTTCGGGAGTTATCATGTAGGTACACAGACGGACAGAAATTATAAATTCGCTTAGGAGCTCTTTTAATAATGAAGAACTCCCTATATATTTTATTGCCATAATGACCTTTAATGGAACGTAAACGTGTTATACAGTATATTAAAATGAGTGGAAACGAAGAATTAAATGGAATTGATAGTCTAATCTATAAAAATAAATGTTAAATGATAACTGTAGCATGTACCTGGCGTGGTATTACAGTAAGCCAGTGTAATATAGATATTACCCTGTTGAAGTTAAACACATTTGATATGGCTAACTGTACTGGGTTCAGCGACATCTACTGAAGAGAAGATTCAATTACAATTGGTAGCACCGAATGTTGTATTATGGGCGCACACCACTTTACAAATATATCGACTCGTGAGACATCTAGCAATTACAAATATGAACTAACCAAAATTCAAACGCGTTGTTTTACCAAAGAGTAACCATAATAAGAGATTCAACGGCATAGAGAATAGTGTTGCATATGTATTGTGTGTTGCCTAACAAATTTTACTGCTTTTTCTCAATTTTATTGGCGTACGCTACGCCTAAGGGACTATTTCAAGGCAACTACTTGTTTAGAAGTTTATAAATATCATTGCAGAAATCCCATCGTTGCCAAATGTTTAGTGTTTGCTTGTACTTATTTAGGTATCTATTATTCCATTCTACGCTGGCACAATTTATTAATGTCCGAACGCTTGTTGGTTTGATTCATAGGTGCGAAGATATGTTCTTCCTGTAACAATAAGCCGTTTTTTTAGCGGTAAATAATAGATTTTTTAGTGTGTATTGTGTATTCCCAGTAAGCGCGAGTAATAAGCTCGCTTTGATTACGTCTCTGCCCTTTGTACACACTGTTCGTCGCCCTACCGTCGACGGACGTATGGAAAAGTCGACCGAACTAGATCGTTTAGTTAGAGGAAGTAGTCTAACAAATGATATTTACTTCCGACTTGCGCGGAAATAAACGAACATTTTTTTTAAAAAAAAGGCCAATAGACATTTTATAGCCTTTATTGTACAAATAATAAGATAATGAAAGATTCCCGGAAAAAATGTTGCAATCACTTTTTAATTTTTGTCGGCCAAACTATAAGCAATATAATAAATCCAAAATAAACTGCCTCAATTGGATTATAGTTGTGATCGAATGGTTCAAATCGGTTAAAAATGTGAACTGTGGACCAACACAACCCCTGACGCAACCCCACCTCTTTAAAAATGGTTTCTATGCGATAACTTAAAAACTACTTGACCGATTTGGACCATATTTTTTACCAGTCGATGTGACTAATGTCCCCTTTAATCTCATTACATTTCAGTCCGATCGACCCACGCATTCCGGAGATATTTAAACGCTCCAGAAACCCTATATTTGGAGTGGAAGCCAATGTTGTTTTCAAAAATGAGAACATACACTGCATTATCAATCGTTTAGATGCATGAATCACTAGCAGAGTGCGCGGTGGCTCAAGTTGAGCGGCAAATTTAAATACAATATACTTATGTTTTTTCCGCTACTAGCCAATGGTGATTGAAAAACATGTGTACAACGCTTAGTTGCTAGGAGACCGATGCGCGCTAGTGCTGCAGCTTAAAATGCGGGTAGAGAGTATTTTTTTAATTGAATTGTTTAAATGACGTGTAAATATTTAATTAAATTTATTCGACGGGTGCAGATTTATTAATTTATTATTTAACTGCACTATATATTTTGACTGATTATTGGATTAGACTGATGTTTTTTTTCTGAGGACATAAGGATTATTGCATTGTAATGATTGATTGTTAATGATTAAACAACTCAGCGTATGTAGGCATCTACACAAAATTAAAGCAGACAAAATTTCCTGTAAAATAATCGCTATGCTCATCATAAAATCCAATTTTATGGAATATGTTGTCTACTTTAATTTGACTGTAGTAGACGATCTAAAAAGGATGGATAATAACAAATTTAATTTGCTTTTTTACAATTGTACCTGTTATTGGTTATTAAATTAAATAGTAATTACTATCTATTCAATATAGACGCCAACTAAACAGGAAAATACCAATGTAATTAACAATAGGTATTGAATCGTTGCTGATTTCTTTTATACTTAAGTAATGTTTTCTAATTATATCATGTCCACATTTTATACAGCCAATAAGAAAGAAAATTAAATGTGACAACCGCGCAAATATTTTAAACCGAAATTCTATAAAGAATTCTGTAAATGTTCAATACGCGCCAATATTTAAAGAGGCGGTTAGTTCTGGCACCTCTACGCGAGGGCCCGCTTTTGGAATCCTAGCGGGCGAGTTCTTATAGCCAACACGCGTTTATACCATTGCGCTGTATCTCTTATTATGGTTACTCTTTGGTTTTACTATTGTGTTATATTATGGTTTTATGTTAGTTATGCTTAGTAATGCTTTTCCATACACATCAACAATAAACGTATAGACAGTATATTAAAACACAAGATGCACAAGGTCACTTATTCTAGCGCGAGTCGAGTTCAAGTTTCGAACTTGAGCCGCGCATTTAAATTGTCACCTATGTAAAATAACGTTTGCATCATCAATAAAACAGGCGATGTATTACCTGCGTTTGACAGTATTTATTGATTTAAAGGTGTAATTCAGGTAACGTATCGATTTTGATCTTGATAGGATGTTAAACACTTTATCACAGCGTCACGTATCCATAAATCTACTCAAATTGAGTTTTGGATATACCAATACCGTATTGTTTGTTTACAACATAGTATTTCGTGTAGTACATTGATTTTATGTACGAGTGTGTTGGTTTTATATTTCGACCAAGTGGGTGATGATATGAGCTATATCCGTATTTATATTTAGTTTTCTTGTAGGTACTTTGAAACCCGCTAGTTCACTAAAAACGCGTGTTTCTGTTAAAAGTATCCTTGTTATTTATTTCAAAATAGAAGAGGTATCAAACAACCCTCTTATATTTTAATCTTAAGAGCGAATGTAACCCCAACTTGTGATAATTAGTTTGTGAACTTACTGGTCTTGACCTGGGGTGTTCTTTAGTAGGCTCGTATAAATCTTTCAACTATGCGGAAGCTGTGCGAAATTCGTCAGGTTGTTATTTGCTACATATGCAAAATCTTGGGTACCTGTCGGTTATTCACGAACACGATCTATAAACATTGGATATATTTATTTGCATAATAATAATCCAAAACTATAAATGATGCATTCTTAAAACGGGTTCAATCCAAGGGAATAGAGAAGGATGTCTCTACTTCATATTCCTCGTAACAAAATCGTATATTTCCGCATTGGAAATGTGAGTGTATACTCCAGGTTGGTTTGGAAGACCGCATCCTATACCCCATGACACGATTCCAACTATTTTTTTATCGATAACAATTGGCCCACCGGAGTCCTCCTACAAGAGAACGAATACAGTTTGCTAGGCGTTTTAGCGAAAATGTCTTACTTGACAAGAGTCCTTTCCTCCCGAACTATATCCGAAACAAATCATACGAGGAGTCACCGGATTTTCAGGGTAAAGCTTTTGACATTTTTCGTGTTTTACGTGTGGAACTTGCACCACTCGCAAGGTTTTGGAATACGTTCCGTCGTAATTTCCGTAAACGGTATTGCCCCATCCTGTTACATTTCCGAGTTGACCAACATTAACTTTGGAGTTTTTCGGTTGCAAGTCGATGACTTGAATGGTTGGCGATAGCACGAAGGGCTTTTCTAAGAGACCAACTGCGACGTCGTAATCATAATCATTCTGAGAGTACTTTTTGTGGACAATTAGGTCAGATGGTTTCCTAACTTCACCCCCTGTGTCTCTAAGTGTAGAACCTGCTCTTACAGTAATGTCGCGAACTGACCACCTGCAAAAAATTACATAACTACGTTAAGTTCCGATGCAAAACTTGGTACCCGTAAACACAATGTGCGGCAGTAACAAAAGCATTTCGTTTAATTAATGATGCACCACATGCATGTCGTCCTTTTCTTTCTAACGATAATTGGTATGGAAATTCTTCGATATCTGTTTCGTTACCACCAATTATTCTATATCCAATTTCAATGTCTGAGGTGTCACGTTTGAATAATGGAGGTGGAAAGTTATAAACCATGCCAAAGCAAATCGTGAATGACCATATGGTCAGTAAAAATAGCGCCATAACAAACATGACTACTAGTTTGCGGAAGGCCAAGTTATCCTTTTATAATGAATATTTATCTATATTGTATACTGTTTATTATTGTTAGACACGCTTTTCCAGTAAACTTTTTATAGACTTTTCTAATGATCGAACTGAATACAAATCGTGGTACTCCATTTTGGCTTTATACGTTTGTGAAGTATGAAAGTGTGTGAAAACGTTAAACAGAAAAGATTAGTTTTTATTTTTCAGGTTAAGATTTTTAAATGTAGATTTAAGTACCTACCTATAGGGCGTATCAGTTATCAGACCTTGTATTTTACAGGCCTAACTTGATAAATAGTTATTTAGGTACCTATAAAAGTCAGGAAAATGACATATTACCACAGATCTAAACACTCATATTACTGGCGAGGTGGCTCCCAAACGAAAGACGTTGGATCCTCGGATTATTTGGATAAAGTGCTTGTATTGATCCCCTCTATCACCCAATTTAGTTTACATGCGGTCATGTAACACCCTGTATATCAAGGTAGAGAAGCCTAGTATTATTGCCTGAGCACGAAGATTACACCCTGAGGTGCCGAGGGATGTAAGGTCCGTAATAGACTTCTCTATCGTGGTGTATGCAGGGTGTCTTAAATTGAGTAGGATATCTTTGTTATTATTATACTTACAGATTCGGTTAAACTGGCAAAGTTTACGTGTAGGTAGTCCATGATGCTGATGGATTCCGATGATATTTTGAAAAAAAAAATTCGTTTCGTAGATAATTGGAAAAATGTGAAAATCGACATTTTAAAAAAGTTCAAATATTTTAGTAACAAAGAGCTATCGAAAAAAGTTTCAAATAAAAGTTGCAAGATTCGATCGGATAAATTCAATGGACGTAGAAATTTTTTTAAAAATAGCGGTTGTCGAGATATTGACATCAAATTCCTTGTTTTAAATGGACGCCATATTGGATTTTTACGTCACTCGATAGAGAAAAAATTACAAAACAGTGATACTAAACACTTAGTATTTCATTTGGGAATCAACTTTACATTTTTGCCTCGAAGTTTAAAATGTATTTCTTATGGCAATAATTCCATGGCCGATTGTGATTGAAACCATTTTCGTTCGTTTATTGTCTCGCTCACTGGTTTTGTATTTTTGTCTCTATCGAGTGACGTAAAAATCAAATATGGCGTCCATTTAAAATAAGGAAGTTGTCAATATCTGGAAATTCGCCATTTTGGAAATTTTTTTTACTCCAATTGAATTTATCCCATCGAGTCTTGCAACTTTTATTTGAAACTTTTTTCGATAGCTCTGTTTGTTACTATAATATTTGATTTTTTTTAATGGCGGTTTTTTTACCAATTCTCTACGACACGATTTTATTTTCAAAATCTCGCAATCGGAATATCCATTAGCATAAAAAACTATACAACTTTTCCAATTTAACCAAATCTGTAAGTATAATAATAACAAAGATGGCCATGTTATCCTACTCAATTTAAGACATCCTGTATAGTACTTTTTTCACTACTAGTAACGGGCGATCAAAAATGAGTTACTGTCGAGTCGCCTTTGGAAATTCAAGTTAAGTACGATTTGCCATGTAAACAAAAATTCCAAAGGTGACTCGACAGCAATCAAGTGCGTGGAAGTAACAGTCAAGAAGGCCATATTTTGTGGCAATTATTCATTTTAATGAACTTATCTGAACGTTTATTGAGCGAAATTTCGGGTTGTGATTTCTAAAAGTGACAGCGTGACAGTTCTCATTATTGACCACTAGTTAATAATGACCACATTATTAACTACTTTGAACAACTGGCGAGAAAGCCTACTTTACAAGTGGAAAAAGGGTTAATAATCAGACGTTAATATAGTGAAAAATAGTTATTTATTATACAAGCGAAAAATGTATTAGATTTTAGCTCGAGGTTGTGTTGTTTCCCGACGTGAGGCGGAGGGATACAAAAAACCGAGAGCTAAAATTTTTCCCGTGTATAATACACTATTTTTTCTGTGACGGGGAAAACGATATATTGAAGTCGTAAATGAGTCGTATCGAATAATCGAAATTTGAAGTTTTAAGCTGCAGATAGTGTGTTGTTTTTCTCGCGACAATACGAACTGCGTTGCTAAGGAAACTTCACTCAAATATCTGTCAATTCAGTTTTGTCATTTGATCAATGATTGTTTAGTAATCAGTAGTTATATTGAATGATACATAGCGATCAAAAATGAGTGACCGTCTAGTCACTTTTGGAATTTTTGTTTACATGGGAAATCCTACTTAACTTGAACTTTCAAAGGCGACTCGACAGTCACTCATTCTTGATCGCCCGTTATAAAGTTAACAATGTCTGATTATGAATTTTCTCTCACTTCATCTGAGTTAGTAGACGCAGTGAAAGTAGCGTCACAAAAATTGAATATCTTTACTTATGTGTATATGTGAGGTCCGCGAAAAAGTACTCATAATCATTTAATAAAAAGTGACATTTTTTACCTGTTAACAAAGATAAAATGTCAAACGTTTTTCCCGTCACAGAAAAAAATAGTTTTTTTTTAATTTTAGGTATCTATATACAGTGATATTCATGTAGAAGTAGACATAGGGATTTCCTATAGGAATTTCCTATGTCTACTTTTACATGATAAAAAGTCTCCTGAAAGAGGTCTAATTTTATGCAACCAAAATAACTACCTACAACAAATGAAGATCTGCCTGTCATATTAATTAATTTGAATATTATCGCTTTGACTTCCCTATTCTAATTTCGGTTCGTGTGCGATGTATTCAAGTAAAGCAAAAGTTGATATTTCCAATTGGTATAGTGCCGATAACACTTAAAGGAGCTTAACAGATTTATTTTCTGTGAAGCTAAAGCAACTAATATTCAAATTAATAATTAATATGACAGCCAGATCTTTATTTGTTTCAAGAAGTTATTTTGGTTGCATAAAATTAGGCGTCTTTCAAGAGACTTTTTATCATGTAAAAATAGACATAGGAAATCGCTGTCTATTTCTAGATGAATATCACTGTAGATAATCACAATCATAGGTGTTGACTTTTTTGGAACGAGGCGAGATTTATGCACTCAGAAATAACTGCCTTATTACTTTTCAAGTGTTTACCAGATGTTACCTCTCCGGTCACGTTCTACCACATTTCGCATCTTATAAACAAATGAGTACGTACTTCCTCTTTACTTCCCATATACTTCCTCGTACTTCCCGGGACTTCCAGTACTTCCCCGAACTTCCCTGTACTTTCCAGAACTTTCTCATAACTTCCTCTATTCTGTACAATTACTTCCCCAGGTGTTCTGAGAGGTAGGTTCAAGGATTCTATTTGAAACAAGTAAAAAGGTTTTCGCCCTAAGGCGAGTAACTTCAGCGCATTTTCCATGAATGATCAGTACTACTTCCCAAAAGGCCATAGCTATGTGCGCTGTGATTTTTTTTACTAGAGGCATATATGGTTAAAATTTCAAAGAATCTCCATAAACAAAAAAGTTGGCGTGGCACAGTTCGCGCATGAGCACATTTAATTTACGCTATAGGTATGCGATGATTTTATTCTGTTGGGCAATAAATCGTATTATTATTATTATTATGATTGTTTTTACTAGAAGCGTTTATGGTTAAACATTAGAGAGATATTTTCATAAGTAAAAAAGTTGGCATTCTGCAGTCTGCGCATGCGTGATTTTGATTTTTACTATGTGCGATATGTTTACTTTTCTTAATGACATTTGTAGTTTTAGATTTTTACTGCATGTGAGATGTTTTTCTTTACTAGAAGCATCTATGGTTAAAATTTCAAAGAAATATCTTGATAAATAAGTTGGCGCTGACTGCGCATGCGCACATCGCAATATCAGTTATATTTGCCTTTAATAGAAGCATCTGTGATTAAAATTTCAAAAAGAAGTCTCGATAAATAACAGTTGATATTGCGCATCCTGCATGATGCGCGCATTAATCTGATGTTTACAATATGCGATTCGTTTGCGTACACTAAAAGCAACTTTGGTTAAAATTTCAAAGAAATATTTCCATAAATAAGAAAGTTGCCATTGCGCCGTCTACGGTTGCGCACGTCTGATTTTTACTACATGTTATATATTTGCCTTTATCAGAAGTATCTGTGGTTAAAATTACAACAAAATATATTAATAAATAAGGAAGTTGACATTGCGCAGTCTGTGCATGCGCAGTTTAATTGTCAAGATTTTCCTGGGCTCAGGTACTAGATCTATACGCTACCGAGTGCAAAAAAAAACGAACTTAATATCTTGAAAACTGTAGGAGTAGTTAAGGCCTCGGACAGACGGACGGGCAGAGCAAGTGGCTGCAATAGCGCACCCAACTTCTTTGGAAAATGCGTTAAAAATTAAGTTGCTCTACACTTTACCGGAACTGGTAGTCCAAAAGAAATGACCCTATATGCCCTCGGCTACACCCCAATATTCGTCTCATGTATCCAGTTATACCCCCGTAAATCATTCCTGAAACTGCAAAAATGCTTGCATCAAAACTATCGTATGTAACTATTATAATAATAATACTTTATTAATCCTCTGAGCTCATAAATGCTATGGGATAAGTCAATTCAAATCAATGCATTTACACTGAACATATAAATTTGTTACACTATTTTGTATAAAACTAATACTATACGTATACATATGAAAACAAACTTAACAAGAAACACAGTGTAAAATGACTAACTAGTGAACATTATTTTCCGAGTTATTTTCCAGGTACTCAGCGACAGAATAATAGCTATTATCTATTAATAATTTGGTAACAGCATTTTTAAAGTGTGATAATGGTCGTAATGTTTTTACCGATGCTGGTAGTTTATTGTATAACCTTATAGGCATTACGTAAGAGCTTCTGGTTGATAAAGAATTTTTGTGGATTGGTAAATGAAGAGTTTCACCGTGCCTTAAATTGTATTGCGAAATGTGTTTACTTTTTATGAAGTCCATTTCGTGTTTGTATACATAAATAACACACTGTAAAATGTAGATAGAGGGAATTGTATTTGAACAAATTTCTACAAGAATAAGTGGGGGGCTTTCCACACGTAGCCCTTTCCATACGCTTTTGTATTTTTAAAATATTAACTATTTTCGGACTGTTTCCCCATAAAACCATTCCGTAAGCTAGAAATGCGTGGACATGTGCGTAATAGTAGTTCAGCAATACTGTAAGGTTTACAGAGTGTCGTAATCGCCATAGCACATAACATTGTTTAGAAATGTTGTTACAAACGTAATTAATATGCGATTTCCAAGTAAGGTCACTGTCAATAAATACACCTAAAAATTTTTGGGTGTGACTTTGTTGGATGCTCCTCGAGTCAATTCTAACTAACAGACTGTAATTTGGCGTTTGAAACGAATATGACATGAGGTTTGTTTTAGCGCTATTTAATATTAGACCATTGTTCAGACAATAATCTGTCATTTTTAGGGCACAATTGTTCGAAAGTTCACTAAACCTAATCGCCTAACCACCTTAAACCGTATTTATTTTTGTTTATTCAATTCTATTGTTATACTTAGTAGTTTACCCCTTAAATTAATAATTCTAATTAGAATTTAACTTAAAAAAAAATTCTAATTAGATCGCGATAATAGGTCATTTTTACATTCTTTTCTAAATACGAAGTTTATTGCAATCTAGGGCACGGTTAGTACTCGGATGGGTGACCGCATGCCGTTGTATCTCTTTTTTTTTAATTTTTCTCATGTTTGTCTATTTATTTTAGATTTTATTAATAATAATTGTAATTCCTAATTAGAATTAATTTAGTCTTACCGAAAAAAATATTTTAGTGTTTTAACTTACACATTTTTTTTCTGTTTTTTTGTAATCAAACCTGGCACAATATTTGTAGGTTGTACACAGAAAATAAGGTCTTTCGAATAGCTTAAAAAAATGTTAGGTTGCTATTTGAAAAAAAAAGTTGGATGCCGTTACGGCGCTCCAAATTTTTTTTTCAAAAATCCAGCTTGTTATTTTTCGTTTCAGTATGTCTAATATACATATCCAAAATTTGAACAAAATCCGTCGAGCCGTTACTTCGGAAAATTGCCAACGTGCGCACGTACGAACATACGCACATACGGAAAAAATTTTATTCTTTAAAAGTTTCTTAAAATGATCTAAAACGTCGACATTTGGTGAAATTTTAACATGTCCAAAAAACGGTGATCGCAATAGTCACCTAGCTCAAACTAGGAAGCTAAATATAAACATGTGTACTGTCAAAGACCATTCTCCTACAAGTCTTTGGTACTGTGTAGGGCTTTTAATTTAAAAATCTGTCGACATGGCCTTATGGAACACGCTGTATGCCGAAAAATATGTTTGGGTTACTAAAGGCTGATTCTCACTATACATAACGTTTCCATACCATATTCTTTCCATAACCATTCCGTAAATTATTATACGTAGGAAATTGACCTTTAAGTGATATGTGCGTAAGACATTTAGCCGCACGCTAATACACATTCTTCTTTCCGTTCACATATGAAGGCGAATGTGTATTAGCGCACGAGTAATAATTTACGGAATGGTTATGGAAAGGATATAGAATCAACATTTACACTGCTTCTTGTGTCACAAACTTTTTTTAAATACATTTTTCTCAACCATTTGCGCGCTATTTCCTCCTTCTAGACAACAAATAAATAATTTCTCAAAACTGACAATTTCAGAAGTGATCATAGTCACTCGCGTAGGAACGTTAAGAATTCCTATACTAGGCTTGAATGTTCTATGGGAAAATAATCGATAAATTTTATCGCGACAGGTGTAAAAGATACCCCAATTATTATCTGGCGCGTTGCATACTGTAGCAATACTCCGATTTAGTTTTATTGTGTACTCAAACATTTCCGTATACCGTTAATGGATAGTTAAATCCATAAAATAAATTTTACGAGCACACGTAATTGGTTTCATTATTGACTTTTGTAACAGTTTGTAGTATAGGAATTTTTAATAGGGCGTGTGCCCTACTCATTGTAGTTAGTAGTGTGCTAGATAGAATATGAAAATGAAATACACCCACCCCTTTCGAGGGCGCGAGCCGCACGCCGAGCCCCACGCGGAGCTAGTAGTTTTAGTGTTGGTTTGGGGCGCGCTTATCTTCGACAAACTGACAAGAGCACGCGGCTGTGTATCAAATCATAGGTCAAAACTTAAAAGACTGAACGGATTTTTTTTTAATTGTAAGTACATTTTATTATCGGATTTTTTAGTGGCAGTTCAGAGTCATTTTTTCGCAATTATTGTATGCGAAGTTTGAAAAAGTTTCGCAAATTTGATAGGGAAAGTAGATTCGTTTATCATTATTTATATGTTTCAATTTTATTTTCAGATATGTAGTTAGTATAACGTCCTCAAGCCGAGAAATGCAACCAAAACACGATATAACACAGTGATCTTTGGAGTAAACGGACAAACATTGCTGATAATGTAATTTCTTTCAAGAGTGTACTCGTTAATTACCTAACCGCAATTTTGTTAGAAAACTCCAGTGCCGAGGTGTACCTAATGCGAAATTTTTATGAGAAATAGCTGTGCTTAAAAAGTTTCATTTCTTTCAACTTACCTGATCATGTTATACAAGATCGTAGTTGTGTTTTTGTGTGTCCAACTGTTGCAGAGATTAGTGTCCACTCATAAAAGTGTGTCTTTAGATAGGACTAAGCCATTTTCAAAGTTTACAATAGAACAACTTTTAACAATAAACTTTCCTACCAGGATTTCAGAAGATGTAGATTTAGATCCTTGCAAAGCTGGTAAGTACCAGATAATCGGCTTTATTATTATTACTTTTAGTTTGTTCAACATCCTTTGTGACTGACATAAAACTTCAAAAGCAATGTTGTTTTAAGAACGCACTCAAAGAGATAAGTTAACCTTTTCACGAGCTATTAAATTTCAAATTGCGCAAATAAAAGTTTAACTAGGAATACCTAAAACTGACTCTATTTTGCGCTATAATTAAACACATTAATTAATTGAATTTAGCCTGTAATAACAGTTTTACATACAAATGACCTCGAAAGCATTGAAAATATCTGTTGTACACCTTTACTATACAGACTTCTAATCCTTTCATGACCCTTACAGCCAAAAGCGCTCCAAGGTACCTAATTACATTTGTATACTTCCAGAGGGGACGATAAGATTCGATCGAATACCTATAAAAATCTAAATAAGTTTTGTAGAGTTTCGACTTTTATGATTTGGTATTGAAATTTGCTACCTCAAAGGCCCGCTTTAGTACTAGAATCGCGGTTTATACTGTTTTAAAAAAGTGGAATCAATTCAATGAGTGAACATAAAAACCTTCCTCGTCTCGAACTTTTGAGATCGAGCAAACAGCAAAAAGTTTATGTATGAAAGATTTCGGCTTTAAATTTATCTCAACTCACTTTATTTGATTCGGAATTACCTACCCGCTTTAATATCCCATCGCGACTGTAACAATGAAACAAAAATTTCGTTGCCGTGTTAACGTTAATTATCACTTAATAATGATATAACGCGCTAGTGACAGGTATTCATTTATAATTAGCGGTTCGGGAACATGAGCCAGCTTTAATAATAAAATGTTTCTATTAATTTACCCTTTGAGTGATCATGCGTATGAAGCAAAGGGGAAATGCTTGTTAGTAAACAATATTATCCGTGCAGTCTGTATTTGACAATAACAGATGAAATAACGACGGATTCACCTCCAAAATCGAAAAGTAATTCGATTCGACATTAAAAAATTTAGATTTCAACCAATTACAAATCTGTAAATAGCATTTGTATGGCTTATTGATTACAAAAACCCGCACTTAATGATGAAGCCGTGTGGCATCATTTCGAAGGATTACAACGGTAGTTTCTAGGACAAGGGTTTGATGGCGAGTATGCTCGATGAGAAATTGGCGTAACTTATAATGAAGCCAAAACGTTAAATCCGTGTAATTTTTTAATGTCTTGTTAGAGTCGCAAATGTAGGGGTGGTTTGAAGTTCAAGCGCCCTTGATTTATCGTGCCTTTAAATACAATTTTCAGCAAGTTTAACTTTGAGCAAAAAGATTAGTAGGTCTAGACAAATCGGTAGTTTTTCAGAAACTATGAACTCACGAAACCGTATTTTTTAATCGAGACACGTTTTTCAACGAACGGTTTTTATGGTGTTTTTTGTAATGTTGAATTACTATAATCTTTATATGAGTTTCGGACTTTCGGTATAATTTTTGTCGGGTGCAATGTGTTGTAGGACCTCTCTCTTTATGTGTACTCGTGCAGTCTCACGGGTGTTTACGTTTATATAAACTGAATATTTGCTATTCGAATAATTTTCGAGAAAAAATTAGCACTTAACACATCAAAATAAGACGTTCAATTAATTTAACAAATTCATACAGGGTGTTTTTTTTAAAGATTGTAGATTGATGTAAAGGCGTTGAGTTATTTAAAATGGGCCATGGGGAAATTTCCATTGCGCCAATTGTTCTCAAATCTTGACCTTGCGCTTAGTTATTTCACTGACAGTTCTCGATCTGATTCTTCAAACTGCATCAACGAAGCAGCAACATGTATTCCGCCGCTCGAAAAGGTGTTCATGTAGTGTACAAGAGTGAGCGCAGTGTAGTGTAGTGGTATGCGAGCAATCAGTGCCGAGTATCGGGTATTGTTTGGTTGCCGGTGGAAAACAATTCGAGCCCCGAATTTAATTTCTGACGTTTATATCTCATTTGAATAAATTTGTTGATTTAGAACCAATTTCTACAGTACTGTGGCAGATGATTCACTAGGAAGCTATGACTGAAACAATCAATGCAATGTAAATTTCCCTATGGCCTATTTTAAATAAGTCAACGCCTTTACATTGTCGTCTAGCCTATCTTAAAAAAACACCGTGTATATTTGTTAATTTTGAGCTTCCTTGTAAATAAACAGTTTCGAATATTTTCAAAAATCACATGTTATGTGAGTTGCCTATAAATCAGGTACCAAGTTACTAATTTCCCAAATATACGTCCTATCAATCAAGGACGTCCTTTTTTCCGTATCACAAGGAATTTTGGAAAAAGAGAAAAGGTGGACATTTTAGTCAGATAGAATTGAACGCTTGATTCCATGACACTGTAAAATAATATAATTATTTTCTGAGTTAACAGGATTTGTTGGGTAGTACCTAAAATTCCGAAAATCCCAAAAATATGGGTAAGAAGCAAAATGCTACTACCTCAATCACAACCAGAAAATACTGCTTCTTTTTAGGTACTACCCAACAAATCCTGATAACTCAGAAAATAATTATATTATATTTGACAGATTTGAGATGGAATCAAGCGTTCAATTCTATCTGACCAAAATGTCCACCTTTTATTATTATATGTTGCCTTGTGACATTAAAATAAAAAAATAAAAGCAATAGACAAACATGAGCAAAAATTAAAAAAAAAAGAGAGAGGTGTCCCAAGCGATCACCCATCCAAGTACTGACCGGAACCGACGCTGTTTTTAACGTGCTATGGCCGTTACTGTTCTAAGGGAAACAATTGCAGAATTTTTTCTTAAAAAACGAGACAAGGAAAAGGATGCGATTCAGGGCCCTCGCACACACAACTACTTGTCGTCGCCACTGGTGGTCGCCACACGCTATGGACCGTAGTTTATATGCAGTTTTAATGGATCCAGCGCAAACACAGCGTTCGGTGTAGCTTATTCGAGCCACACGTTACGGCAGCAGCCGAGTCTCGCTGGTTGTCGCAGAAGTCGCCCACTCGTTGTATGTACGGTAGAATTGAGCCACGGTGGCGACCACCTGTGTCAACCACTTGTGGTCGTGTATAACCACGTGTGGTCGCCACGAGAAGCGCCAACAAGTAGTTGTGTGTGCTAGGGACCTTAGGGCTTTGCGCACTTTATAAAAGATCGTTAAACCATTTTCGCATGCTTGACGTAAAATGCATCAAGATCGCGTAAGGAAAATGCGTTGAGTCATGTGTTAAGAAAAAACGCAACAGTAGAAGGAATCCAAAACAAAGCAATTTTCGTTTATGTCCCAATAAAAAATTAAACGTAATTAATAATCGTTTAAGATATAACATCCAAATTACATTGAATTCTGTAAGAGGTCAACAAAAATTTTCCTGTGGGAATTTAAACAATTTAGTGTTTAGTAATAAAACATAAAACAGCACCTACAAATTAATATGACTTTTGGCAGTGCATTTGTCGGTATTTGTATATTAGGCATAAAGGATGTAAGACTGTCAAAAACGGTTTTTTTGTGAAATATTTGCTTTGAACTAGGAAGCTGCTCTGTCAATTTGGCAACCATGGTTTTCTGTTGAATCCTTTTATTCGCATTTGCACTTTGCTACCTTACCCGAAGTAGCGCTGCGATGTTATGATACGCATAACGTTTCTGGTCCGATTGAAAAACTGTTCCACAATTGGGTTTTTAAATAATAATAATAATAATTTAATAATAATAATTTGTTAGCGCTAATAACAAAACTGTTTTACGCAAGTCGGTTAATATATACAGGATATAAAGACTATTATATTACACATTTAAAGACAGTTAAACTTATAATGTAAAAAGTCGTTTATATTGTAAAATGCCTGGCTTATTAGGTGCTTCTTTAAACATTTACTAAATGAATTTGTGCAGTCTAGTTCTTTCATGTGTTAGGGCAGAGCGTTGTACAATTTAATACCAATATGATTTACACCAGTCCTTGTTTTATTTAATCTTAAAGCAGGAATCACTATGCTATTTTTTTGGCTAGTGCAGCAATGCAGCTGGTTATTTTTATTTGTTGTATAGACTCAAGTTGTTATGAACATAGAGTATGCACTGATATATGTAAATTGATGGTAATGTGAAGATATTTAGGTTGATAAATGCGCTCTTACAATCCTCTCGATATTTTAATCCAATTACACGCACTACCCGCCTCTGAATTCTAAATACATCATTAAAGGTGGCAGAATGTCCCCAACATATCGTATTATAGGAAAGTATACTATGTATTTTGCCAAAATAAGCAGCCATGAGTACCTTTTTGGATACAGTTTTTGATAGCGTTCTTAAAAGGTATGTCGCTTTCGAGATTTTTTCCTTCACGTTCGTAGTGTGTTTACTCCAGGTCAATTTGTCAATTCGTCGTTTGCACTCCCAAAAATAAAATAAATTTGATAAAGAATCCACCTACAAAATTTCATCCTAATCGGTCCATTCGTTTATGAGTTATCGTGCTAACGGACGGACAGACACCACAAAATTATAAACTCACTAGGAGCTCGTTAATAATCGTTGTACCAAATATCACGATCACAGAGCAAGTTATATTTATGTTTTAGAGAAAAAACTAGATTTTTAGTTTTTGATCCGTTGAGACTTAGTCTATTAGCTGTGAACCAGTCGTTGGCAGATTTTTGTACTTGCACCATACTTCTAAGTAGGTAACTGTTTCGTGTTGACATACATTAGAAATAGTATGGGTCCTGTACTGAACCTTGTGGGACTCCCGGGGACTCCGTACCTATTTGGAAGCGCATGGGAAGCCACAGACCGATACATCACGTACTAACTTCGTTCTGTCAAGTAGGAGCTTAGTAGCTTGACAGCAGCCTTAGTGCCTGAATACACTATGCGTTTTAAACGCATCCTTTCAAAACGCATCATGCGAAACCGGAAGGTTGCGTGCGTCTACATTACAATCGGAAAACGCATCCTTTTATTTATTAGCAATTCGAATGTCGTCAAAGGTAGTGCTGGTTTGCGCTCTTGAAGCCCTCAACTGCTTAAAAGAGCCCCAAAAGCGTCGTTACTGGATACATACGTTGTTTGCGGAGCGTGAATACAGCAATCGGTTTTGGACCTTTTTTAATAATATAGCTACGCAAGTACGAAAATAAATGTTTTCAATGTTTCGGACGTCAACCAAATCGGTCGATGAATTATTACACATTCGATGAACTTTTCAACATCAAACATTATAAAAAATTATATAACCGCAGCGGTACAACCGGATAATATAAACTTCTACATACAAATGCACGTGTTTTTGATATCATCCCGCCATCCGGTCATCCGGCAGAAACGCAGCAAGCTACGGTCGCTTGCGGCGACCGGAACGCAACCGGATAAGTGTAAACGCTCGCATTTAAATCCATCGGATGCAGTCATCCGTTCTAAACGGTCCGGTCAAACGGGACCGGTTAAAACGCATAGTGTATTCAGGCACTTACCTAATTTTAGATGATTCAATTTTTCTATAAGAATAGGGTGTGACACGCAGTCAAATGCCTTACTAAGGTCACAGAACGTAGCACCGGTATAGCGTCCGCTTTCAAAGCCTTCCAAAATAAATTGTATAAAACTAAGTAGGTACCGCTCCAGTAGTAGATGATTTACGCCTAAATCCAAACTGACTGTCGGTTAAGAGACTATTTTGCTCCAGATAATCAACTATTTGCATAGCTAGTGCCTTTTTCAATTTTTTTCCAATTTTTTTCCAAACACAGGTATTATGGATATTGGTCGATAATTATTTAGATCCGATTGACAGCCTTTTTTAAACACGGGAATTACTTTTGCTAGCTTTAGACAAGAGAAGGTCTTACTAAGTATACATTGGTTATATTATATAAATTGGTTAGTGGAATTATAATTGAATTTAATATGGACTTTACAATTGTATGGTTAATACCGTAAGTATCTTCGCTGTTACCACAGACAACATAGTATATGTTGTCTGTCCTGTTACTGCATTTTAATTTTTTTATGATATCCCGAACTTGTACGAAACTCACTTCACTAAAGTTGAAATGACCAGTAACGTTTAGGTTGTTTAGGAATTTTTTGTAAGAAGTATTTCGTGGAGGCACGCTCTCTATAATCGTCACTGCAGTTTGAGTGAAATGCTGATTAAATGGATGAAAGTGGCCATTTTTATTAGCATTATTAATGATGTCCCACATTGCCTTTTGGGCGTTATGGGAACCAATAGCTAAAGGACATCAGGAAACTCTGAACCATCGTTGATTGTTCCGCTAAAGCTCGTTTTACATGCTGAAAATTATCTCATGAAAGTTGAAAATGAAATAACTTTCCGAAAATTGCTGAATAATATTCAGCACAATAATAGTTAGGATTTCACGAGAAAATATTTCGCTCAATAATCTGCCTTTATCTTCGTTAGCAAAAATGAACATCAAATGACGCAAAACATAACATTAATTTTCAGCTGAAAGTGAAATGTTTCACGTCGGAACCGAAAAGTTATTATTTTCACTTTCAAGAAAAGCAGATATTGCGCATGCCCTCGACTAAGAGAATTTCAACGTTCACAAAAACTTTCAGCATGTAAAACGGGTTTGAGAATTTTTGTCGAATTTTCGGAAACTAACTGTAGATTCGACCTTTTCATGTTGAAAGTTCACCAGATGATGGCCAAAACATATCTTTCATGGATTTCATTTCCCTCACCATTTGTACAAGAGCGATTTCACATACCGCTTAAGGTTAATTTAAATGCCAACCGTCTTAGATTAGCCGATTGAGCAATTCGTTGATCTTAACGGTAGCCAGCTTGACGTTTTCTCCAACCGGCTGAAATTTCGGATGCACTTCACCATCGCTTTTATTACTGCCCAACTGTCGGGTAGGTACTATCAACATTCTACTCCCTCATATGTTGCGAAAGCGTCTGTGTAATAGGCGTCTCCACTTAGTTTTAGGGTATAAGTGTTATCGTGCTCCCACTTAGTCCTAAGATAAGTGAATTTCGATAAATCGTCAAGAATGGCGGCATGCTCTAGTCAAGTTTCCGCTCTGATTATTAATTTGTAGAGGCGATGGGTTTAATAAAATGTCCAAGGTTACCGTTACTCTGTGTCCAACCTTTTTGTGTCTTAATCCGTTTTCACGATACTACGGTTACGTGGTTTAACCATAACCATGGCTACGGTTTCCATATTACAGGATGACTCGGCCCCATTAATTCACCGTTAACTTTCGGATTTGTATCTTTTAAATAAATAAATGTTAATGTTGAGTTTTGTCTTATTATTTTGATGCATCGTTTACTGTTTACACCTTTGGAATTAGGCCCATTCCTCCCGGTAGTGGCGGTAGTCTCAGATCAAGGTAGTCCCGGAGCCGTGTTATCCCAAACCCGAATAGTTCTGAAGCCGAGTTACGACAGAGCCGGGCTAGGATCCAGATCGTCTGAAAGCCTATAGTAGTCCTGGAGCCGAGTAGTCCCGGAGCCGAGTTATGGCGGAGCCGAGCTATGGCAGAGCCGAGTCGTCCGAAATCCTAGTATTCCGGTGCCGAGCAGTACGGTGTTACACTCGTTAATAATAAATAATAATCAGCGATAGCACGCGCTTACCTTCAAGCTTACGCAACGATAACAAATTTTCTTATCGTAACGACCGGATCTAAATTATATAATTTACTAACCTAATAAAAAAAAACATTTCACACAAATATTTCCAGGTGTTTCTTGTTTTTACTAGGTAACATGAAATAAAATTACAATATAAATCAAAATAAAAACGATTTTTTAAACAAAATCAAACAGCATTAATTCTGATGCAAATCGATACCGATTTCACATTCGAATAACATGACGAACTTGTGCCCAATCTCAAATTATAACCACATTTAACGTCACAAATAATTGAAATTAACATACCTACAGGATGGCCCAACATTACTGTAGGTGCTGATACCAAAACGTCAGCATGATGTAAAATGTCCTACAGAATTGGGTTTGCGCATGCAGGAATCGGCGAGGAAGAAAATAAATGAATGATCTAAAGATAAATACAAACTCGAGTAAACTTATAATAACGTACATGAAAAATTGGTGTTAGGCATGCCAAAGGCCCGTGTGAAAAATACGTTTCCAATGAGAGCGCTTGTGGGAAGTTTCAAACGAGTTTAAACCTGGCGAAAGGGCGGAACCCAAGAACTATTAAACTGTTTCTTGGGAATCTCTTAATTCACAAGAAACTATAAATAATTGTACAGGGTGAGTCAACGATTGCGCGTAGTAACTTAATGCCTTGAAGATCGATAGAGTGCTTTTGTATTATGAAATGAAATGGTACATTTTTTAAATGGAACCCCCTGTATCTGAATGCATTTTTTAATTCTACTTGTAATATAATTGTACGACTTTTTTTTTATTATATGGTTAATATCCGAAAAACTAGTAGTTTTAAAGATAATTCTATTTGTAAGAAAAATTGGACATTTGCAAGCGTCAGTATATTGTCAAAATTATTACTTAAATTTTGATTCCAGGTTCCATATCTTTTATCCTGGGGAAAGTAAAAGTCAAATAAATACATCTACTATGAAACATTAACAAAATAGCTTACTTGGTGTTTTTTTGTAGGTTTTTGTAAGTTGCAAAATATTAAAAATCTCATTTTTTTAAATGGAACACCCTATATATTTTCTGTCATATTTTAGCTCCTCCAAAAACTTCATCCTATCTCTGATAGTTTTCGAAATATCTTGGTTTTCCTGGTTTTCATATTCTAATCTTAAATAAGTTATAAAAATGAAAAGATGAAAGAAGAATATACAGGCTTGTTCCATTTAAAAAAAGTGGGATTTTTTAATATGAAGTTTTGTAACTGTGGACCTACAAGAAAAACACCCTGTAGGCCATTTTTTTAATGTTTCAGAGTAGATGTATTTATTTGTCTTTTACTTTACCCAGGATAAAAGATATAGAACCTGGAATCAAAATTTAAGTAATAATTTGGACAATGTACTGGCGCTTGCAAATGTCCAATTTTTCATACAAATAGAATTATCTTTAAAACTACTAGTTTTTCGGATATTAACCATATAATAAAAAAGTCGTACAATTACAAGTAGAATTAAAAAATGCATTCAAAAGCAAGGGGTTCTATTAAAAAAAATGTGCCATTTTGGCGCCCTACTTTGTGAGCGCACCCTGTATATTTCCAAATATTTTCAAAATGTGGAGAATATTTAACCATGTCATAATACAAAAGCACTCTATCGAAAAATCTTATATTCAAGGCATTAAGTTACTCCGCGCAATCATTGACTCACCCTGTACTTTCCGGGAAAAAGAATCAACGTTGGACAGCGTGTGATGTAAAACTTTGAATATTATTAAAGGTCCAGTCCAACACACCGAATATCCGCCTAATAATTTGTGATTCGGTGATCAGATGGACTACCATCTACATACGAGTATAGTCAAATAATTGACTAAGGAAGCCCCTTCGTTAGGCGCAGATGGGGGCCTTTACTCACTACTCAAAAGAGCGTCAATACGGAAGAATTATAAAAGTCATAGTAGGTACAGATAGTAGGTACTAGCGGTATACCAAAAGATACTGCATTTTCTTATACCAAGGTGCCACTTGGTACAGCTGTTCCTTAGAGCCATTTAGACGATTTGGCCCGAAGAACACGTGACATTTTCCGTGTGGGTAGATTTTAGAGGGGGTGGGGGTGCTTTATTGTAACATTTTTTAAAAAACTAAATATGGCCTAGAGACGAGATCTGGGTGTCGATTTCGTATGATTTTAACCCGAGGAATCCAATGGTAGCGCCAGAAATGTAATCCGGATACAGGAAGTCCGTGAAAAGCCGAAATTTTCAGGAAATGACAGACTTTTGATCGAATTATATTTCTAATGCACACCGGGTCGTGTAAGGTGTCTAGACTTATGTTTTTGGGGTCAAGGAATTCATTTATGATAACAAAAATAACCTACTGGCATCGGAACTGCATGAGAGGCTTCCCTACTGCACTTTTTGAAGACGTCGCACGCGGTGAAACCCAAGATATTCCAAAGTTTTAATACCTATATAAATTTGTAATATTTTATTTAATAAAAATACACATTAACAAAACATAAGATATATTAAAATATGGGGTAAAAAATTTATAAGCCTATGAAGGATCACCAAGTACATCGCTGACCTCCTCTGAGAGTGCGTTATCACCACTGAAAAGGAGTTTCACATACCGGGTGAATATTTTAAAACCGAACGTAGGAAATTAACATGCGAAAAACGTTTTTTTGCCGATCGTTGCTCCCAAGATATATGTTGCTCCAATTAGCAAAATCATGTTAAGCCATGGAAATTTCTAACGAAATTAAATAGTTTCACAGAACGAATAGTATATTACGCACTGAGCGCGGAAGTAGCTTATTTCTCGAAGAATGTTAACTGCGCCGAGGGCAGTTTTATTCTGAGAGAAATAATCTTTCGCGCGAGGTTCGTATACTATTTTATTCACAATCGTAAGAAATTACAAAAAGGTTAAATAAATTGTTTAAATTTTGCATTTTATTCTCATTAGTGGAAAAATGTCACATCAGTTTCGTACAATTATTGTCAAACATCCGTCAATTGTTTCATTTTACGCGGCCGTACTTTTACGACAATTTGAATTTAAAATTGAAAATGTCTGATTCAGAGGAGATTATATGTACCCCCCCTGAGTTACGAGAAGTTGCAGAGATAGTTTCAAAAAGTAGGTATACTGCCAGATAAAAGCAAAAAACGATACGAACAAACTTACAATTTGTGCAAGGCATGGTGTTTAGAGAAATGTACCCCAATAGGTTCTGAAAGTTCGTTATTGGCATACTTTAAACTTTAACGAATTAATAAAGGTTAAAAAACCGTCAACTCTTTGGGTTACGTATTCAATGTTACGCTCAACTTTAAATTTAAATAAGAGCGTAGACATCACTAAATTTTATAATCTGATGATCGCCTTCATTAAGGCGCAAAACGTTGGATACAAGCCAAAGAAGTCGGAGGTTTTTTGCCAGGATCAAGTAGAGAGATTTTTTTAATGAAGCACGTTTTGATTATTTACCACAGAAAGTAGCTATTAAATAAAACTACAATACGTATTTGACAAAGACGTAGACATTTAATTAAATTATACTTTCTAGTGATACAAGTTCATACAAAGCCACTTTTATTACAGTACTAACTTTGGCAAAATTGCAGCATTTCTGAAATTGAAGGACGTGGATAAATTCACGGGGCATTGTTTCCGTCGAACAGTGGCAACTCTGTTAGCAAATGCCGGCGGAGACACTCTTCAATTAAAGCAATTGGGAGGGTGGAAATCTGCATCGGTTGCGGGTGGTTATGTTGACCAGTCTCTTCATGGCCAAGAGAGAATAGCGCGAATTTTGTCGTTATCCACAAGTGTCACGGGAGATGAACAACCTAATGCTTCCATTCCAATACCCAAGTTGCTCCCGAATAACCTTTCTTGTTGCGTCTATTACTCAAGAAACAAACTTTTCTACTGAGCAGACCAAACAAGGCCTGATTGTATTGTAACTATAAACAACAGCGGTCAGTCCAATGTAACCTTTAATTTCAACAATTGTAGTTCTTGAATTTGTATCTTTCCGTGAATAGAACCGTTATTTTTTCTGCATTGGTACGTCCGTTTCTGTAAATTTGATCGATTTTACTTTATTATTAATCCAATAATGAACTTACCAAGATAATGTTATTTTGAGGTTAACGAATTACAACCAACTGGAAACCAACAGCCAATTAGACATGAATATCTATTGTACCGTGACTCCCTCAGCAACGCGCAACCGCTTTGAATATGAATTTACTTAAAACGAAAACGCGCCTACGGGCAAGCGTTTGTTTTGTTTGTATACCTATGAATAAACAATGATATTACCATTACGAGTATATTTTTTACTCGTACTTTACCCCTTACCCTTAAACAGTAACGCAAATTCAAATTCTAGCGTGTTTAGTTTACGGTTGCGCCTTGCGCAGTGCCGAGGTCACTGAGAGAGTCACGGTGCAACAGAGATTCAAAACTTCATCTCATCTAGTGCGCCATCTGTGACTGATATTAGTAGCTATTACTTCCCTTCCTTAGCGCGGAAGTTCATACTTTCGAACTTCGTAATAAATATAATCTAGTTACGGCCGACTTTCAAACTTCTTAAATGAGACGAATGACTCTTATTACTAACCGATTGTGAATCAAGAGCGTGGAGTATATACTCGGAGAGTGTTTACTCGAGTCTAACGTTTTATTCATTTTTGTCTATCCTTGTTTAACTAATGTAAAATGACAATGACAAAAATTTTGCCGAAATGTTGTTGTCGTGGCTAAATTTTACCTGAAATGCTTGTCAAGTGATTGTCAGTTTTGAAGTTTTGAAAACGCCAAAGCGTCAAAACATGCCGCCAAAAAACCCTCATCGATTTAACGAACAAACACAGTTAATAATTCTAAATGTGTTGGCTTTCTTTCAAATTGAACAGCAACAAGTTCGGAATGGCATACCACTAGACATCAACAATGTTATACGGCGAACTGCACAAGCAACGAAAGTCAGCCCAACAACCATTTCAAATTTGAGAAAAAATGGTGTAAAATCCGACAAAGATTACGCATCTAATGTCTCTACCAAGCAAAAGATTAACAAGACGAAAATCACAGAATATTTGAAGAATAAAATTCGGGATACAATTATTATATGTACTCCCAAAAGGAATATGTTACACTGGCAACTATTAGACAAAAATTTCTGGAGCAAAACGAATATTTTCAATTTTCCATTGATTCATTGAGAAAGTGGATCAAAAGTATGGGTTTTAAATGGAAGAAGTCCAATGACAGAAAATATCTTATGGATTTACCGGATATTGTCCACAAACGAATAAAATTCTTAAGGGAGTACATTGAAAACAAAAATTTGGGACATGAGGGTTATACCCCGGTTTTTATGGATGAAACCTGGATATTTAGTAAGGGATCATTTCGAAACAGCTGGCAAGATGATACTAAGCACACGGAATCAATTAAACCCAATGAAGGTAAAATAAGATATTATATTTCAATATTATTAAAAGAGATATTCTTTAGGTCATCGATACATTATTGTCCACGCTGGGACGAACGATGGCTTTATTGGTGGGGCAAGTTTGATTTTTAAAAGTGGAAAAAAAAACAGGGGACTATCATGATAATATGAACAGGGGCAATTTTGAAAATTGGTTCAAGACTCAACTGGTGCCAAATCTTCCTGAAAAATCTTTAATTATTATGGACAACTCAAGCTACCATTCTGGCCTTTTAGAGAAAATTCCCACCAAATCATGGACAAAACAAAGAATGATAGAATGGTTAGGGGGAAAAAATATCGGCTATCCAGAAAAGGCAATGAAGGATCAAATATGGAGCATTGTCAGCGCAAACTGCCCCAAAGAGAAAAAGTACTACCTTGATGAATATGTTAAGCCTTTAGGACATAAAATTTTACGGTTACCGCCATACCACTGCCAATTTAATGCGATTGAAATGGTGTGGTCCCAGTGTAAACGAAAATACGATCAGTACATTGCAAATTTTAAGGGATCACCACAAGAGGTTTTGGCAACATGGGAAAGGGTTATCGGGGAGATTTCTAGGGATAATTGGGAGAAATACGTAAACCATATGGACAAAGTAATACAAGAGGCTTGGGGAGCAGTACAAGTTTGTGATGCTTCTAACATCCCAC
The DNA here is from genome assembly GCF_008802855.1 of Photinus pyralis. Taxonomy (NCBI): domain Eukaryota; kingdom Metazoa; phylum Arthropoda; class Insecta; order Coleoptera; family Lampyridae; genus Photinus; species Photinus pyralis. The sequence continues at coordinate 20,401,218 of NW_022170403.1, forward strand.
CTCTTGTTATCACTACAGACGCAGATGACGACCTTACTGACGACGAATACTTTGATTTTGACTCTGACGATACGGACGAGGGCGACTAATTTTCTGCTAATACTGTGACCATTACAATCGCAATAAATTGGCATTGGTATATTTTTGTTTTACGATTTTGATTTTCCAACTATTCGGGTAGTGCAATTTTTTCTTGTGTAGATGTGGTTTCGATAGTGGTTCTTTGAATTTTTATGTACTCCTCTGCTAATTATTTTTTGGGTCTTTTCGGGAGTATTGATTCCTAAATAATATTCTCTGATTTTCGTTTTGTTAATCTTTATTTATTTAAAAACAAAAATATGTTAATATTACTTATATGTTAGTTGAGCAAGTTATTAAAATAATTAGTGAGTAAATGACCTTTTTTGAAATACTAACATTTTATCCATCGCGGTTTCGCTCGCAAAAAAATATGAACTATTCGCATTTTTTAACATGTTAAAAATTTATTTTCGATATCTTCAGTCGTTTAGGCTGTGCGTTGATATCTCAGTCAGTCAGTCAGTTAATTAGGACTTCTTCTTTTATTAAGACCTATAGATTTCTTGTGGAAATTGACCTAATTATTATCAAAAAATGCTAAAATATTATGTACACCACTGTATAGTAAAAGTCATACAGGTAATTAGACACCAGTAGTCAGTTACTTAGCAACAAATAAATTTAATAGGACATACGTTTTTTCCCACGAAAATGACGTCATTACACGACTGTAAAATTCCGAGT
>NW_022170403.1:20402085-20486872 GCF_008802855.1 Photinus pyralis
TGGCCGATTGTGATTGAAACCATTTTCGTTCGTTTATTGTCTCGCTCACTGGTTTTGTATTTTTGTCTCTATCGAGTGACGTAAAAATCAAATATGGCGTCCATTTAAAATAAGGAAGTTGTCAATATCTGGAAATTCGCCATTTTGGAAATTTTTTTTACTCCAATTGAATTTATCCCATCGAGTCTTGCAACTTTTATTTGAAACTTTTTTCGATAGCTCTGTTTGTTACTATAATATTTGATTTTTTTTAATGGCGGTTTTTTTACCAATTCTCTACGACACGATTTTATTTTCAAAATCTCGCAATCGGAATATCCATTAGCATAAAAAACTATACAACTTTTCCAATTTAACCAAATCTGTAAGTATAATAATAACAAAGATGGCCATGTTATCCTACTCAATTTAAGACATCCTGTATAGTACTTTTTTCACTACTAGTAACGGGCGATCAAAAATGAGTTACTGTCGAGTCGCCTTTGGAAATTCAAGTTAAGTACGATTTGCCATGTAAACAAAAATTCCAAAGGTGACTCGACAGCAATCAAGTGCGTGGAAGTAACAGTCAAGAAGGCCATATTTTGTGGCAATTATTCATTTTAATGAACTTATCTGAACGTTTATTGAGCGAAATTTCGGGTTGTGATTTCTAAAAGTGACAGCGTGACAGTTCTCATTATTGACCACTAGTTAATAATGACCACATTATTAACTACTTTGAACAACTGGCGAGAAAGCCTACTTTACAAGTGGAAAAAGGGTTAATAATCAGACGTTAATATAGTGAAAAATAGTTATTTATTATACAAGCGAAAAATGTATTAGATTTTAGCTCGAGGTTGTGTTGTTTCCCGACGCGAGGCGGAGGGATACAAAAAACCGAGAGCTAAAATTTTTCCCGTGTATAATACACTATTTTTTCTGTGACGGGGAAAACGATATATTGAAGTTGTAAATGAGTCGTATCGAATAATCGAAATTTGAAGTTTTAAGCTGCAGATAGTGTGTTGTTTTTCTCGCGACAATACGAACTGCGTTGCTAAGGAAACTTCACTCAAATATCTGTCAATTCAGTTTTGTCATTTGATCAATGATTGTTTAGTAATCAGTAGTTATATTGAATGATACATAGCGATCAAAAATGAGTGACCGTCTAGTCACTTTTGGAATTTTTGTTTACATGGGAAATCCTACTTAACTTGAACTTTCAAAGGCGACTCGACAGTCACTCATTCTTGATCGCCCGTTATAAAGTTAACAATGTCTGATTATGAATTTTCTCTCACTTCATCTGAGTTAGTAGACGCAGTGAAAGTAGCGTCACAAAAATTGAATATCTTTACTTATGTGTATATGTGAGGTCCGCGAAAAAGTACTCATAATCATTTAATAAAAAGTGACATTTTTTACCTGTTAACAAAGATAAAATGTCAAACGTTTTTCCCGTCACAGAAAAAAATAGTTTTTTTTTAATTTTAGGTATCTATATACAGTGATATTCATGTAGAAGTAGACATAGGGATTTCCTATAGGAATTTCCTATGTCTACTTTTACATGATAAAAAGTCTCCTGAAAGAGGTCTAATTTTATGCAACCAAAATAACTACCTACAACAAATGAAGATCTGCCTGTCATATTAATTAATTTGAATATTATCGCTTTGACTTCCCTATTCTAATTTCGGTTCGTGTGCGATGTATTCAAGTAAAGCAAAAGTTGATATTTCCAATTGGTATAGTGCCGATAACACTTAAAGGAGCTTAACAGATTTATTTTCTGTGAAGCTAAAGCAACTAATATTCAAATTAATAATTAATATGACAGCCAGATCTTTATTTGTTTCAAGAAGTTATTTTGGTTGCATAAAATTAGGCGTCTTTCAAGAGACTTTTTATCATGTAAAAATAGACATAGGAAATCGCTGTCTATTTCTAGATGAATATCACTGTAGATAATCACAATCATAGGTGTTGACTTTTTTGGAACGAGGCGAGATTTATGCACTCAGAAATAACTGCCTTATTACTTTTCAAGTGTTTACCAGATGTTACCTCTCCGGTCACGTTCTACCACATTTCGCATCTTATAAACAAATGAGTACGTACTTCCTCTTTACTTCCCATATACTTCCTCGTACTTCCCGGGACTTCCAGTACTTCCCCGAACTTCCCTGTACTTTCCAGAACTTTCTCATAACTTCCTCTATTCTGTACAATTACTTCCCCAGGTGTTCTGAGAGGTAGGTTCAAGGATTCTATTTGAAACAAGTAAAAAGGTTTTCGCCCTAAGGCGAGTAACTTCAGCGCATTTTCCATGAATGATCAGTACTACTTCCCAAAAGGCCATAGCTATGTGCGCTGTGATTTTTTTACTAGAGGCATATATGGTTAAAATTTCAAAGAATCTCCATAAACAAAAAAGTTGGCGTGGCACAGTTCGCGCATGAGCACATTTAATTTACGCTATAGGTATGCGATGATTTTATTCTGTTGGGCAATAAATCGTATTATTATTATTATTATGATTGTTTTTACTAGAAGCGTTTATGGTTAAACATTAGAGAGATATTTTCATAAGTAAAAAAGTTGGCATTCTGCAGTCTGCGCATGCGTGATTTTGATTTTTACTATGTGCGATATGTTTACTTTTCTTAATGACATTTGTAGTTTTAGATTTTTACTGCATGTGAGATGTTTTTCTTTACTAGAAGCATCTATGGTTAAAATTTCAAAGAAATATCTTGATAAATAAGTTGGCGCTGACTGCGCATGCGCACATCGCAATATCAGTTATATTTGCCTTTAATAGAAGCATCTGTGATTAAAATTTCAAAAAGAAGTCTCGATAAATAACAGTTGATATTGCGCATCCTGCATGATGCGCGCATTAATCTGATGTTTACAATATGCGATTCGTTTGCGTACACTAAAAGCAACTTTGGTTAAAATTTCAAAGAAATATTTCCATAAATAAGAAAGTTGCCATTGCGCCGTCTACGGTTGCGCACGTCTGATTTTTACTACATGTTATATATTTGCCTTTATCAGAAGTATCTGTGGTTAAAATTACAACAAAATATATTAATAAATAAGGAAGTTGACATTGCGCAGTCTGTGCATGCGCAGTTTAATTGTCAAGATTTTCCTGGGCTCAGGTACTAGATCTATACGCTACCGAGTGCAAAAAAAAACGAACTTAATATCTTGAAAACTGTAGGAGTAGTTAAGGCCTCGGACAGACGGACGGGCAGAGCAAGTGGCTGCAATAGCGCACCCAACTTCTTTGGAAAATGCGTTAAAAATTAAGTTGCTCTACACTTTACCGGAACTGGTAGTCCAAAAGAAATGACCCTATATGCCCTCGGCTACACCCCAATATTCGTCTCATGTATCCAGTTATACCCCCGTAAATCATTCCTGAAACTGCAAAAATGCTTGCATCAAAACTATCGTATGTAACTATTATAATAATAATACTTTATTAATCCTCTGAGCTCATAAATGCTATGGGATAAGTCAATTCAAATCAATGCATTTACACTGAACATATAAATTTGTTACACTATTTTGTATAAAACTAATACTATACGTATACATATGAAAACAAACTTAACAAGAAACACAGTGTAAAATGACTAACTAGTGAACATTATTTTCCGAGTTATTTTCCAGGTACTCAGCGACAGAATAATAGCTATTATCTATTAATAATTTGGTAACAGCATTTTTAAAGTGTGATAATGGTCGTAATGTTTTTACCGATGCTGGTAGTTTATTGTATAACCTTATAGGCATTACGTAAGAGCTTCTGGTTGATAAAGAATTTTTGTGGATTGGTAAATGAAGAGTTTCACCGTGCCTTAAATTGTATTGCGAAATGTGTTTACTTTTTATGAAGTCCATTTCGTGTTTGTATACATAAATAACACACTGTAAAATGTAGATAGAGGGAATTGTATTTGAACAAATTTCTACAAGAATAAGTGGGGGGCTTTCCACACGTAGCCCTTTCCATACGCTTTTGTATTTTTAAAATATTAACTATTTTCGGACTGTTTCCCCATAAAACCATTCCGTAAGCTAGAAATGCGTGGACATGTGCGTAATAGTAGTTCAGCAATACTGTAAGGTTTACAGAGTGTCGTAATCGCCATAGCACATAACATTGTTTAGAAATGTTGTTACAAACGTAATTAATATGCGATTTCCAAGTAAGGTCACTGTCAATAAATACACCTAAAAATTTTTGGGTGTGACTTTGTTGGATGCTCCTCGAGTCAATTCTAACTAACAGACTGTAATTTGGCGTTTGAAACGAATATGACATGAGGTTTGTTTTAGCGCTATTTAATATTAGACCATTGTTCAGACAATAATCTGTCATTTTTAGGGCACAATTGTTCGAAAGTTCACTAACCTAATCGCCTAACCACCTTAAACCGTATTTATTTTTGTTTATTCAATTCTATTGTTATACTTAGTAGTTTACCCCTTAAATTAATAATTCTAATTAGAATTTAACTTAAAAAAAAATTCTAATTAGATCGCGATAATAGGTCATTTTTACATTCTTTTCTAAATACGAAGTTTATTGCAATCTAGGGCACGGTTAGTACTCGGATGGGTGACCGCATGCCGTTGTATCTCTTTTTTTTTAATTTTTCTCATGTTTGTCTATTTATTTTAGATTTTATTAATAATAATTGTAATTCCTAATTAGAATTAATTTAGTCTTACCGAAAAAAATATTTTAGTGTTTTAACTTACACATTTTTTTTCTGTTTTTTTGTAATCAAACCTGGCACAATATTTGTAGGTTGTACACAGAAAATAAGGTCTTTCGAATAGCTTAAAAAAATGTTAGGTTGCTATTTGAAAAAAAAAGTTGGATGCCGTTACGGCGCTCCAAATTTTTTTTTCAAAAATCCAGCTTGTTATTTTTCGTTTCAGTATGTCTAATATACATATCCAAAATTTGAACAAAATCCGTCGAGCCGTTACTTCGGAAAATTGCCAACGTGCGCACGTACGAACATACGCACATACGGAAAAAATTTTATTCTTTAAAAGTTTCTTAAAATGATCTAAAACGTCGACATTTGGTGAAATTTTAACATGTCCAAAAAACGGTGATCGCAATAGTCACCTAGCTCAAACTAGGAAGCTAAATATAAACATGTGTACTGTCAAAGACCATTCTCCTACAAGTCTTTGGTACTGTGTAGGGCTTTTAATTTAAAAATCTGTCGACATGGCCTTATGGAACACGCTGTATGCCGAAAAATATGTTTGGGTTACTAAAGGCTGATTCTCACTATACATAACGTTTCCATACCATATTCTTTCCATAACCATTCCGTAAATTATTATACGTAGGAAATTGACCTTTAAGTGATATGTGCGTAAGACATTTAGCCGCACGCTAATACACATTCTTCTTTCCGTTCACATATGAAGGCGAATGTGTATTAGCGCACGAGTAATAATTTACGGAATGGTTATGGAAAGGATATAGAATCAACATTTACACTGCTTCTTGTGTCACAAACTTTTTTTAAATACATTTTTCTCAACCATTTGCGCGCTATTTCCTCCTTCTAGACAACAAATAAATAATTTCTCAAAACTGACAATTTCAGAAGTGATCATAGTCACTCGCGTAGGAACGTTAAGAATTCCTATACTAGGCTTGAATGTTCTATGGGAAAATAATCGATAAATTTTATCGCGACAGGTGTAAAAGATACCCCAATTATTATCTGGCGCGTTGCATACTGTAGCAATACTCCGATTTAGTTTTATTGTGTACTCAAACATTTCCGTATACCGTTAATGGATAGTTAAATCCATAAAATAAATTTTACGAGCACACGTAATTGGTTTCATTATTGACTTTTGTAACAGTTTGTAGTATAGGAATTTTTAATAGGGCGTGTGCCCTACTCATTGTAGTTAGTAGTGTGCTAGATAGAATATGAAAATGAAATACACCCACCCCTTTCGAGGGCGCGAGCCGCACGCCGAGCCCCACGCGGAGCTAGTAGTTTTAGTGTTGGTTTGGGGCGCGCTTATCTTCGACAAACTGACAAGAGCACGCGGCTGTGTATCAAATCATAGGTCAAAACTTAAAAGACTGAACGGATTTTTTTTTAATTGTAAGTACATTTTATTATCGGATTTTTTAGTGGCAGTTCAGAGTCATTTTTTCGCAATTATTGTATGCGAAGTTTGAAAAAGTTTCGCAAATTTGATAGGGAAAGTAGATTCGTTTATCATTATTTATATGTTTCAATTTTATTTTCAGATATGTAGTTAGTATAACGTCCTCAAGCCGAGAAATGCAACCAAAACACGATATAACACAGTGATCTTTGGAGTAAACGGACAAACATTGCTGATAATGTAATTTCTTTCAAGAGTGTACTCGTTAATTACCTAACCGCAATTTTGTTAGAAAACTCCAGTGCCGAGGTGTACCTAATGCGAAATTTTTATGAGAAATAGCTGTGCTTAAAAAGTTTCATTTCTTTCAACTTACCTGATCATGTTATACAAGATCGTAGTTGTGTTTTTGTGTGTCCAACTGTTGCAGAGATTAGTGTCCACTCATAAAAGTGTGTCTTTAGATAGGACTAAGCCATTTTCAAAGTTTACAATAGAACAACTTTTAACAATAAACTTTCCTACCAGGATTTCAGAAGATGTAGATTTAGATCCTTGCAAAGCTGGTAAGTACCAGATAATCGGCTTTATTATTATTACTTTTAGTTTGTTCAACATCCTTTGTGACTGACATAAAACTTCAAAAGCAATGTTGTTTTAAGAACGCACTCAAAGAGATAAGTTAACCTTTTCACGAGCTATTAAATTTCAAATTGCGCAAATAAAAGTTTAACTAGGAATACCTAAAACTGACTCTATTTTGCGCTATAATTAAACACATTAATTAATTGAATTTAGCCTGTAATAACAGTTTTACATACAAATGACCTCGAAAGCATTGAAAATATCTGTTGTACACCTTTACTATACAGACTTCTAATCCTTTCATGACCCTTACAGCCAAAAGCGCTCCAAGGTACCTAATTACATTTGTATACTTCCAGAGGGGACGATAAGATTCGATCGAATACCTATAAAAATCTAAATAAGTTTTGTAGAGTTTCGACTTTTATGATTTGGTATTGAAATTTGCTACCTCAAAGGCCCGCTTTAGTACTAGAATCGCGGTTTATACTGTTTTAAAAAAGTGGAATCAATTCAATGAGTGAACATAAAAACCTTCCTCGTCTCGAACTTTTGAGATCGAGCAAACAGCAAAAAGTTTATGTATGAAAGATTTCGGCTTTAAATTTATCTCAACTCACTTTATTTGATTCGGAATTACCTACCCGCTTTAATATCCCATCGCGACTGTAACAATGAAACAAAAATTTCGTTGCCGTGTTAACGTTAATTATCACTTAATAATGATATAACGCGCTAGTGACAGGTATTCATTTATAATTAGCGGTTCGGGAACATGAGCCAGCTTTAATAATAAAATGTTTCTATTAATTTACCCTTTGAGTGATCATGCGTATGAAGCAAAGGGGAAATGCTTGTTAGTAAACAATATTATCCGTGCAGTCTGTATTTGACAATAACAGATGAAATAACGACGGATTCACCTCCAAAATCGAAAAGTAATTCGATTCGACATTAAAAAATTTAGATTTCAACCAATTACAAATCTGTAAATAGCATTTGTATGGCTTATTGATTACAAAAACCCGCACTTAATGATGAAGCCGTGTGGCATCATTTCGAAGGATTACAACGGTAGTTTCTAGGACAAGGGTTTGATGGCGAGTATGCTCGATGAGAAATTGGCGTAACTTATAATGAAGCCAAAACGTTAAATCCGTGTAATTTTTTAATGTCTTGTTAGAGTCGCAAATGTAGGGGTGGTTTGAAGTTCAAGCGCCCTTGATTTATCGTGCCTTTAAATACAATTTTCAGCAAGTTTAACTTTGAGCAAAAAGATTAGTAGGTCTAGACAAATCGGTAGTTTTTCAGAAACTATGAACTCACGAAACCGTATTTTTTAATCGAGACACGTTTTTCAACGAACGGTTTTTATGGTGTTTTTTGTAATGTTGAATTACTATAATCTTTATATGAGTTTCGGACTTTCGGTATAATTTTTGTCGGGTGCAATGTGTTGTAGGACCTCTCTCTTTATGTGTACTCGTGCAGTCTCACGGGTGTTTACGTTTATATAAACTGAATATTTGCTATTCGAATAATTTTCGAGAAAAAATTAGCACTTAACACATCAAAATAAGACGTTCAATTAATTTAACAAATTCATACAGGGTGTTTTTTTTAAAGATTGTAGATTGATGTAAAGGCGTTGAGTTATTTAAAATGGGCCATGGGGAAATTTCCATTGCGCCAATTGTTCTCAAATCTTGACCTTGCGCTTAGTTATTTCACTGACAGTTCTCGATCTGATTCTTCAAACTGCATCAACGAAGCAGCAACATGTATTCCGCCGCTCGAAAAGGTGTTCATGTAGTGTACAAGAGTGAGCGCAGTGTAGTGTAGTGGTATGCGAGCAATCAGTGCCGAGTATCGGGTATTGTTTGGTTGCCGGTGGAAAACAATTCGAGCCCCGAATTTAATTTCTGACGTTTATATCTCATTTGAATAAATTTGTTGATTTAGAACCAATTTCTACAGTACTGTGGCAGATGATTCACTAGGAAGCTATGACTGAAACAATCAATGCAATGTAAATTTCCCTATGGCCTATTTTAAATAAGTCAACGCCTTTACATTGTCGTCTAGCCTATCTTAAAAAAACACCGTGTATATTTGTTAATTTTGAGCTTCCTTGTAAATAAACAGTTTCGAATATTTTCAAAAATCACATGTTATGTGAGTTGCCTATAAATCAGGTACCAAGTTACTAATTTCCCAAATATACGTCCTATCAATCAAGGACGTCCTTTTTTCCGTATCACAAGGAATTTTGGAAAAAGAGAAAAGGTGGACATTTTAGTCAGATAGAATTGAACGCTTGATTCCATGACACTGTAAAATAATATAATTATTTTCTGAGTTAACAGGATTTGTTGGGTAGTACCTAAAATTCCGAAAATCCCAAAAATATGGGTAAGAAGCAAAATGCTACTACCTCAATCACAACCAGAAAATACTGCTTCTTTTTAGGTACTACCCAACAAATCCTGATAACTCAGAAAATAATTATATTATATTTGACAGATTTGAGATGGAATCAAGCGTTCAATTCTATCTGACCAAAATGTCCACCTTTTATTATTATATGTTGCCTTGTGACATTAAAATAAAAAAATAAAAGCAATAGACAAACATGAGCAAAAATTAAAAAAAAAAGAGAGAGGTGTCCCAAGCGATCACCCATCCAAGTACTGACCGGAACCGACGCTGTTTTTAACGTGCTATGGCCGTTACTGTTCTAAGGGAAACAATTGCAGAATTTTTTCTTAAAAAACGAGACAAGGAAAAGGATGCGATTCAGGGCCCTCGCACACACAACTACTTGTCGTCGCCACTGGTGGTCGCCACACGCTATGGACCGTAGTTTATATGCAGTTTTAATGGATCCAGCGCAAACACAGCGTTCGGTGTAGCTTATTCGAGCCACACGTTACGGCAGCAGCCGAGTCTCGCTGGTTGTCGCAGAAGTCGCCCACTCGTTGTATGTACGGTAGAATTGAGCCACGGTGGCGACCACCTGTGTCAACCACTTGTGGTCGTGTATAACCACGTGTGGTCGCCACGAGAAGCGCCAACAAGTAGTTGTGTGTGCTAGGGACCTTAGGGCTTTGCGCACTTTATAAAAGATCGTTAAACCATTTTCGCATGCTTGACGTAAAATGCATCAAGATCGCGTAAGGAAAATGCGTTGAGTCATGTGTTAAGAAAAAACGCAACAGTAGAAGGAATCCAAAACAAAGCAATTTTCGTTTATGTCCCAATAAAAAATTAAACGTAATTAATAATCGTTTAAGATATAACATCCAAATTACATTGAATTCTGTAAGAGGTCAACAAAAATTTTCCTGTGGGAATTTAAACAATTTAGTGTTTAGTAATAAAACATAAAACAGCACCTACAAATTAATATGACTTTTGGCAGTGCATTTGTCGGTATTTGTATATTAGGCATAAAGGATGTAAGACTGTCAAAAACGGTTTTTTTGTGAAATATTTGCTTTGAACTAGGAAGCTGCTCTGTCAATTTGGCAACCATGGTTTTCTGTTGAATCCTTTTATTCGCATTTGCACTTTGCTACCTTACCCGAAGTAGCGCTGCGATGTTATGATACGCATAACGTTTCTGGTCCGATTGAAAAACTGTTCCACAATTGGGTTTTTAAATAATAATAATAATAATTTAATAATAATAATTTGTTAGCGCTAATAACAAAACTGTTTTACGCAAGTCGGTTAATATATACAGGATATAAAGACTATTATATTACACATTTAAAGACAGTTAAACTTATAATGTAAAAAGTCGTTTATATTGTAAAATGCCTGGCTTATTAGGTGCTTCTTTAAACATTTACTAAATGAATTTGTGCAGTCTAGTTCTTTCATGTGTTAGGGCAGAGCGTTGTACAATTTAATACCAATATGATTTACACCAGTCCTTGTTTTATTTAATCTTAAAGCAGGAATCACTATGCTATTTTTTTGGCTAGTGCAGCAATGCAGCTGGTTATTTTTATTTGTTGTATAGACTCAAGTTGTTATGAACATAGAGTATGCACTGATATATGTAAATTGATGGTAATGTGAAGATATTTAGGTTGATAAATGCGCTCTTACAATCCTCTCGATATTTTAATCCAATTACACGCACTACCCGCCTCTGAATTCTAAATACATCATTAAAGGTGGCAGAATGTCCCCAACATATCGTATTATAGGAAAGTATACTATGTATTTTGCCAAAATAAGCAGCCATGAGTACCTTTTTGGATACAGTTTTTGATAGCGTTCTTAAAAGGTATGTCGCTTTCGAGATTTTTTCCTTCACGTTCGTAGTGTGTTTACTCCAGGTCAATTTGTCAATTCGTCGTTTGCACTCCCAAAAATAAAATAAATTTGATAAAGAATCCACCTACAAAATTTCATCCTAATCGGTCCATTCGTTTATGAGTTATCGTGCTAACGGACGGACAGACACCACAAAATTATAAACTCACTAGGAGCTCGTTAATAATCGTTGTACCAAATATCACGATCACAGAGCAAGTTATATTTATGTTTTAGAGAAAAAACTAGATTTTTAGTTTTTGATCCGTTGAGACTTAGTCTATTAGCTGTGAACCAGTCGTTGGCAGATTTTTGTACTTGCACCATACTTCTAAGTAGGTAACTGTTTCGTGTTGACATACATTAGAAATAGTATGGGTCCTGTACTGAACCTTGTGGGACTCCCGGGGACTCCGTACCTATTTGGAAGCGCATGGGAAGCCACAGACCGATACATCACGTACTAACTTCGTTCTGTCAAGTAGGAGCTTAGTAGCTTGACAGCAGCCTTAGTGCCTGAATACACTATGCGTTTTAAACGCATCCTTTCAAAACGCATCATGCGAAACCGGAAGGTTGCGTGCGTCTACATTACAATCGGAAAACGCATCCTTTTATTTATTAGCAATTCGAATGTCGTCAAAGGTAGTGCTGGTTTGCGCTCTTGAAGCCCTCAACTGCTTAAAAGAGCCCCAAAAGCGTCGTTACTGGATACATACGTTGTTTGCGGAGCGTGAATACAGCAATCGGTTTTGGACCTTTTTTAATAATATAGCTACGCAAGTACGAAAATAAATGTTTTCAATGTTTCGGACGTCAACCAAATCGGTCGATGAATTATTACACATTCGATGAACTTTTCAACATCAAACATTATAAAAAATTATATAACCGCAGCGGTACAACCGGATAATATAAACTTCTACATACAAATGCACGTGTTTTTGATATCATCCCGCCATCCGGTCATCCGGCAGAAACGCAGCAAGCTACGGTCGCTTGCGGCGACCGGAACGCAACCGGATAAGTGTAAACGCTCGCATTTAAATCCATCGGATGCAGTCATCCGTTCTAAACGGTCCGGTCAAACGGGACCGGTTAAAACGCATAGTGTATTCAGGCACTTACCTAATTTTAGATGATTCAATTTTTCTATAAGAATAGGGTGTGACACGCAGTCAAATGCCTTACTAAGGTCACAGAACGTAGCACCGGTATAGCGTCCGCTTTCAAAGCCTTCCAAAATAAATTGTATAAAACTAAGTAGGTACCGCTCCAGTAGTAGATGATTTACGCCTAAATCCAAACTGACTGTCGGTTAAGAGACTATTTTGCTCCAGATAATCAACTATTTGCATAGCTAGTGCCTTTTTCAATTTTTTTCCAATTTTTTTCCAAACACAGGTATTATGGATATTGGTCGATAATTATTTAGATCCGATTGACAGCCTTTTTTAAACACGGGAATTACTTTTGCTAGCTTTAGACAAGAGAAGGTCTTACTAAGTATACATTGGTTATATTATATAAATTGGTTAGTGGAATTATAATTGAATTTAATATGGACTTTACAATTGTATGGTTAATACCGTAAGTATCTTCGCTGTTACCACAGACAACATAGTATATGTTGTCTGTCCTGTTACTGCATTTTAATTTTTTTATGATATCCCGAACTTGTACGAAACTCACTTCACTAAAGTTGAAATGACCAGTAACGTTTAGGTTGTTTAGGAATTTTTTGTAAGAAGTATTTCGTGGAGGCACGCTCTCTATAATCGTCACTGCAGTTTGAGTGAAATGCTGATTAAATGGATGAAAGTGGCCATTTTTATTAGCATTATTAATGATGTCCCACATTGCCTTTTGGGCGTTATGGGAACCAATAGCTAAAGGACATCAGGAAACTCTGAACCATCGTTGATTGTTCCGCTAAAGCTCGTTTTACATGCTGAAAATTATCTCATGAAAGTTGAAAATGAAATAACTTTCCGAAAATTGCTGAATAATATTCAGCACAATAATAGTTAGGATTTCACGAGAAAATATTTCGCTCAATAATCTGCCTTTATCTTCGTTAGCAAAAATGAACATCAAATGACGCAAAACATAACATTAATTTTCAGCTGAAAGTGAAATGTTTCACGTCGGAACCGAAAAGTTATTATTTTCACTTTCAAGAAAAGCAGATATTGCGCATGCCCTCGACTAAGAGAATTTCAACGTTCACAAAAACTTTCAGCATGTAAAACGGGTTTGAGAATTTTTGTCGAATTTTCGGAAACTAACTGTAGATTCGACCTTTTCATGTTGAAAGTTCACCAGATGATGGCCAAAACATATCTTTCATGGATTTCATTTCCCTCACCATTTGTACAAGAGCGATTTCACATACCGCTTAAGGTTAATTTAAATGCCAACCGTCTTAGATTAGCCGATTGAGCAATTCGTTGATCTTAACGGTAGCCAGCTTGACGTTTTCTCCAACCGGCTGAAATTTCGGATGCACTTCACCATCGCTTTTATTACTGCCCAACTGTCGGGTAGGTACTATCAACATTCTACTCCCTCATATGTTGCGAAAGCGTCTGTGTAATAGGCGTCTCCACTTAGTTTTAGGGTATAAGTGTTATCGTGCTCCCACTTAGTCCTAAGATAAGTGAATTTCGATAAATCGTCAAGAATGGCGGCATGCTCTAGTCAAGTTTCCGCTCTGATTATTAATTTGTAGAGGCGATGGGTTTAATAAAATGTCCAAGGTTACCGTTACTCTGTGTCCAACCTTTTTGTGTCTTAATCCGTTTTCACGATACTACGGTTACGTGGTTTAACCATAACCATGGCTACGGTTTCCATATTACAGGATGACTCGGCCCCATTAATTCACCGTTAACTTTCGGATTTGTATCTTTTAAATAAATAAATGTTAATGTTGAGTTTTGTCTTATTATTTTGATGCATCGTTTACTGTTTACACCTTTGGAATTAGGCCCATTCCTCCCGGTAGTGGCGGTAGTCTCAGATCAAGGTAGTCCCGGAGCCGTGTTATCCCAAACCCGAATAGTTCTGAAGCCGAGTTACGACAGAGCCGGGCTAGGATCCAGATCGTCTGAAAGCCTATAGTAGTCCTGGAGCCGAGTAGTCCCGGAGCCGAGTTATGGCGGAGCCGAGCTATGGCAGAGCCGAGTCGTCCGAAATCCTAGTATTCCGGTGCCGAGCAGTACGGTGTTACACTCGTTAATAATAAATAATAATCAGCGATAGCACGCGCTTACCTTCAAGCTTACGCAACGATAACAAATTTTCTTATCGTAACGACCGGATCTAAATTATATAATTTACTAACCTAATAAAAAAAAACATTTCACACAAATATTTCCAGGTGTTTCTTGTTTTTACTAGGTAACATGAAATAAAATTACAATATAAATCAAAATAAAAACGATTTTTTAAACAAAATCAAACAGCATTAATTCTGATGCAAATCGATACCGATTTCACATTCGAATAACATGACGAACTTGTGCCCAATCTCAAATTATAACCACATTTAACGTCACAAATAATTGAAATTAACATACCTACAGGATGGCCCAACATTACTGTAGGTGCTGATACCAAAACGTCAGCATGATGTAAAATGTCCTACAGAATTGGGTTTGCGCATGCAGGAATCGGCGAGGAAGAAAATAAATGAATGATCTAAAGATAAATACAAACTCGAGTAAACTTATAATAACGTACATGAAAAATTGGTGTTAGGCATGCCAAAGGCCCGTGTGAAAAATACGTTTCCAATGAGAGCGCTTGTGGGAAGTTTCAAACGAGTTTAAACCTGGCGAAAGGGCGGAACCCAAGAACTATTAAACTGTTTCTTGGGAATCTCTTAATTCACAAGAAACTATAAATAATTGTACAGGGTGAGTCAACGATTGCGCGTAGTAACTTAATGCCTTGAAGATCGATAGAGTGCTTTTGTATTATGAAATGAAATGGTACATTTTTTAAATGGAACCCCCTGTATCTGAATGCATTTTTTAATTCTACTTGTAATATAATTGTACGACTTTTTTTTTATTATATGGTTAATATCCGAAAAACTAGTAGTTTTAAAGATAATTCTATTTGTAAGAAAAATTGGACATTTGCAAGCGTCAGTATATTGTCAAAATTATTACTTAAATTTTGATTCCAGGTTCCATATCTTTTATCCTGGGGAAAGTAAAAGTCAAATAAATACATCTACTATGAAACATTAACAAAATAGCTTACTTGGTGTTTTTTTGTAGGTTTTTGTAAGTTGCAAAATATTAAAAATCTCATTTTTTTAAATGGAACACCCTATATATTTTCTGTCATATTTTAGCTCCTCCAAAAACTTCATCCTATCTCTGATAGTTTTCGAAATATCTTGGTTTTCCTGGTTTTCATATTCTAATCTTAAATAAGTTATAAAAATGAAAAGATGAAAGAAGAATATACAGGCTTGTTCCATTTAAAAAAAGTGGGATTTTTTAATATGAAGTTTTGTAACTGTGGACCTACAAGAAAAACACCCTGTAGGCCATTTTTTTAATGTTTCAGAGTAGATGTATTTATTTGTCTTTTACTTTACCCAGGATAAAAGATATAGAACCTGGAATCAAAATTTAAGTAATAATTTGGACAATGTACTGGCGCTTGCAAATGTCCAATTTTTCATACAAATAGAATTATCTTTAAAACTACTAGTTTTTCGGATATTAACCATATAATAAAAAAGTCGTACAATTACAAGTAGAATTAAAAAATGCATTCAAAAGCAAGGGGTTCTATTAAAAAAAATGTGCCATTTTGGCGCCCTACTTTGTGAGCGCACCCTGTATATTTCCAAATATTTTCAAAATGTGGAGAATATTTAACCATGTCATAATACAAAAGCACTCTATCGAAAAATCTTATATTCAAGGCATTAAGTTACTCCGCGCAATCATTGACTCACCCTGTACTTTCCGGGAAAAAGAATCAACGTTGGACAGCGTGTGATGTAAAACTTTGAATATTATTAAAGGTCCAGTCCAACACACCGAATATCCGCCTAATAATTTGTGATTCGGTGATCAGATGGACTACCATCTACATACGAGTATAGTCAAATAATTGACTAAGGAAGCCCCTTCGTTAGGCGCAGATGGGGGCCTTTACTCACTACTCAAAAGAGCGTCAATACGGAAGAATTATAAAAGTCATAGTAGGTACAGATAGTAGGTACTAGCGGTATACCAAAAGATACTGCATTTTCTTATACCAAGGTGCCACTTGGTACAGCTGTTCCTTAGAGCCATTTAGACGATTTGGCCCGAAGAACACGTGACATTTTCCGTGTGGGTAGATTTTAGAGGGGGTGGGGGTGATTTATTGTAACATTTTTTTTAAAACTAAATGTGGCATAGAGACGAGATCTGGGTGTCGATTTCGTATGATTTTAACCCGAGGAATCCAATGGTAGCGCCAGAAATGTAATCCGGATACAGGAAGTCCGTGAAAAGCCGAAATTTTCAGGAAATGACAGACTTTTGATCGAATTATATTTCTAATGCACACCGGGTCGTGTAAGGTGTCTAGACTTATGTTTTTGGGGTCAAGGAATTCATTTATGATAACAAAAATAACCTACTGGCATCGGAACTGCATGAGAGGCTTCCCTACTGCACTTTTTGAAGACGTCGCACGCGGTGAAACCCAAGATATTCCAAAGTTTTAATACCTATATAAATTTGTAATATTTTATTTAATAAAAATACACATTAACAAAACATAAGATATATTAAAATATGGGGTAAAAAATTTATAAGCCTATGAAGGATCACCAAGTACATCGCTGACCTCCTCTGAGAGTGCGTTATCACCACTGAAAAGGAGTTTCACATACCGGGTGAATATTTTAAAACCGAACGTAGGAAATTAACATGCGAAAAACGTTTTTTTGCCGATCGTTGCTCCCAAGATATATGTTGCTCCAATTAGCAAAATCATGTTAAGCCATGGAAATTTCCTAACGAATTGAAATAGGTTTTCACATGCACGGAAAACAAATATCGCGTACTAGAGTAAATATTTCTGCTGTAAACGTTGTTTATTATAAATACTTTTTCCTCAGTGAACCGCATTTTACAAAAAAATTAAAGTAGTTAGAGCGCCTAGGTAAAAGTAACAAGAAGTTGGTGAAAATTTGGTCACTTATTCTCTGAGAGACGCACTTTTCAATGGTCAAAAGAAAAAAGTGTTCCTATGTGTCGTTTCTGAGATATTTGATAGTAAAAACAGGGTATTTTAACATGGGCTCTTATGAACAGACTCAATTTTTCTGAGCTAGCGAAGGTTTTTGTATCAAGACTTAAATGAGATGGGTCTCATTAGAAGCGAAATTTTGTGACGAATCTAAATATGCACGGAAAAGTACATGTTCATGATGAAATAAGGAAGATATTTGCCGCCGGAGCGGCATCTGCTTTGACGCGGCGGCGCACGCTATGCAGCACGCGTTTAAATCTGATGACTTTTCCACTAGGTCTAGTATATAGCTGAGCTAGGACAATCTTTTTCTTCTATTGCTGAGCACTTTTCTTCACAAAAGGCATGGTGTCTTTCAGAAAGAACACCAAAACCAGCGATATATATAAAGGCCTGCACACGTCTTGTTGACACACTGATCGGATCGAGATCAAGCTAGCGGCTGGGGATCTCTGGCGCCAACATCGAAAAACCAAATCCACTACACCGACTTCACGTAAAACGCCAAATTATTTAGTTTCCCGGCTTTTACATACGTCTCGCATACGTTTTGATTAAAAATAAATATATTCGTTTAGGATTTGCCGCTTACACTGTGAATATTTAGTCGCGGTGTGTCGTCAACATTTAGAGTGCAAAGGTTTGGAACAGGGTCGAAAAGTAGGGAGACTAGTCAAGTTGACTACTGTATATACCTTTTTAAAAATCGTGTATGACGTTTGCATTGTACTGAGGTACAAAATACCACTCATACCGTATTTCTAATTATGTTTCCTTCATAACAAATTTTTTTTGGGGACGTTTACCGTAAGTAATAGGTAGGCCGAGTACATCACTTGACTTCAGCCGAACGCGCTCTAACTACTTTAATGCCAGGCGTCATAAACTGATATTGATTTCGACGTTTGAGTCTGTTTTTTGTCATGGCTAAACATGATTTTGGTAAGTGGATTTCTCGAGTTTTTGATAATATAGTGAGAAATACACCTGAAAATGAACTAATTCGTATATCATTAGACGAGGACAAAAATCTCTTTTCGATTGGTGTCATGATCAACCCTCTAAGTCTAAGTTAACATGGGGAGCAACTATCTGCAAAAACCCCTTTTTCCATGTTAATTCCCTATGTTCGTTTTGGGAATATTCACTCGGTATAAATATTAAAGGTTCGGTAGTAAATTAGGTATATCCGAAAGTTTACAATATTCTTACCCTTTGTTTGAGCAATCTCCCATACATTTTTGTCATGCACGGGAACATGGAATCCGTGTCGCCGGCAGCTGCACCGAAG
Organism: Photinus pyralis; assembly: GCF_008802855.1. Classification (NCBI taxonomy): domain Eukaryota; kingdom Metazoa; phylum Arthropoda; class Insecta; order Coleoptera; family Lampyridae; genus Photinus; species Photinus pyralis. The sequence goes on from NW_022170403.1 coordinate 20,420,726, forward strand.
GGTCTCGCAGCCTGTCGCGCAGCCACACCTGTTCAGAGCACGGACTGCCTTCCACACTTGTGGCAGCTTGGACTACAGAACCTTCCTGCCTTTGGCTTCAAGAGTCCATCCCCATCCTTCTGGACTTGTAGAGCTTCTCATCACCTGGTTTGCACATCCCCAGATATGGCCAGCGACATACGCCGCCCTCCTTATGTGCTCCTCCAACTCGTGCTGCGGCGAAACGGATTACCATGTTCCCCTGCATGCCAAAAATGTGTGGGAGATTGCTCAAACAAAGGGTAAGAATATTGTATACTTGCGATATAATTTACTACCTACCGAACCTTTAATATTTATATGTAAAATTCCATTTCAGTGGTGATAACGTAATCTCAGAGGAGGTCAGCGATGTACTTGGTGATTCTTCATAGGATTATACAATTTTTACCCCATGTTTTAATATATCTTATGTTTTGTTAATGTGTATTTTTATTAAATAAAATAATATAAGTTTATATATTAAAACTTTGGAATATCTTGGGTTTCACCGTGTGCGACGTCTTCAAAAAGTGCAGTAGGGAAGCCTCTCATGCAGTTCCGATGCCAGTAGGTTCTATTTGTTATCAAAAATGAATTCCCTGACCCCAAAAACATAAGTCTAGACACCTTACACGACCCGGTGTCCCTTAAAAATATAATTCGATCAAAAGTTTGTCATTTTCTAAAAATGGCGGCTTTTCACGGACTTCCGGTATCCGGATTACATTTCTGGCGCTACCATTGGATTCCTCGGGTTAAAATCATACGAAATCGAAACCCAGATCTCGTCTCTAGGCCATATTTAGTTTTTAAAAAAATGTTACAATAAATCACCCCCACCCCCTCTAAAATCTACCCACACGGAAAATGTCAAGTGTTCTTCGGGTCAAATCGTATAAATGGCTCTAAGGAACAACTGTACCAAGTGGCACCTTGGTATAAAAAAATGCAGTATCTTTCAAGAATTTCCGTTATACCGCTAGTACTAAGAGAATACAGGTTGGAAACGACCAACAAATCGATGTAAATAAGTTTCCGCGAATGCTTCGCTAATTAAAATCAGAATACCTAGAAAGTATAAAAAAACACTAGTTGCATGTAAAATATTATCCAAATACCTTGAGTACGATTTCGTAACACACTGCATGTCAATATCCCATTTTAATCCATCTCCTAGGTTTGTTCAATCATCAATTTTCTCCTAAAAAACGCTGCGAACAGGATTCGAACCTGTGCGGGCAAAGCCCATTTGATTTCGAGTCAAACTCCTTAACCACTCGGACATCGCAGCTGCTTTTATGTGTAATTATTATTTACTGAGAAAAGTTCAGGGTCAATGGTAAATTATGAGGGTTTACATTTTCAATAAAGTCTGCTAAAAATGTTACCAGATATAATTTTATGCGAAAATAAAGGGAGTGGTAAATTCCCTTCACAACCAAATCATGTAATTCTTTTAGAAACTTTTCGATTAGGTAGGTACTTTAAAATAGGTACTAAACATTAGAGAAGCAATAGGTACGTATTTTCGCCAGAAGACAAATTAATTTCGAGTGTCGTGTCACATGAATTTGATTTCCAACGTTACATACGCAGAAATAGCTTTCATATTGTGTGTAGCGATTTTCCTAAAATTCGTTTTGGAATTCAATATTTCAATGCTATGTTTCTGTTAATGACATACCTACTTACATGGATTTTATTAAAAAAATGTTCTAAAATAAACAAGCCCATTTCGAGGTCTAACCCCATGCCAATGAAAACTTGGCCATCAAACAAATCTGTTATACTTTTTGAAAAGCTGGCAGAATGAAGGTGTAACCAAGCAGTTACCTTTAGGGTTTATAAGGTCATTTTTTTCGCCGTTTATTTAGTGTAGGTAGTTACATCCTGCCAACGAAACATTTTATATTGATCAAAATAATGATCAAACATCAAACAAGTGCGTTAAACATTGTGAAATGGGCGTACTAACACAGTACCACCGTTGAGTGAAAAATTGATTTCGTTATTCAATGATGGTACCACATACTTATAGCGTATTTTCAATATGTCACTTTGGTTAGCTTGGGATTCGGATTCGGAATCGCAAATATTATAGTTTTCAAAACAACAAAAATGATCAAATTACCCCTTATAAATAACTAGTATAATAGGTAAGTATAGCTTGTTCAATATTCCTTTATAATTAGTGTAGTAACAGGTCACAAAGACTTCTTATAAACATAAGGACCACTTGCATAAGACATATACCCTTTACAAATGCGGATCTTATGGGACGAACCTACCCTTCACCGATAAGAGTACAGAATTATGACTTCTGCAATTAAGTCTGTATCAAAACTATTATAGACATAGTAAACAATTAGAAACACTTCTGCCAAGATAGATATTACAGATTCAGAGGCGTAGTGCTATATTGTAATCGAAAATGTCTAAAATTTACTTAATTAGCATTTGAACGTTCCTCCACTGAAATTGAACCTAAAATCAAGGTTTGCTACTTGTATTTCACATCTTTTGTTATCAATTATTTTCCTAACAATAATTTAATTTTTTTCACTACTAGCGTCTGATGACATGATTATTAACCTTTTTTCCACTTGTTAAGTAGGCTTTCTCGGCAGTTGTTCAAAGTGATTAATAATGTGGACTAATGAAAATATAATATTTCTTTTACTTGGCGAGATACGAAAAATTTCTCAAATATATGTTTATATGTGACATTACGATCTATCCGATCGCACATTGAAACTTCCGGAATTGGTTCCGGTTCAACTGGAAGTCGATGCAACTTTTGTTTTTCAAATGAATGCTTATTTTAAGATATTTGAAAAGAGCAGTCAATTGTGGAGCGTATTACAAACAAATTTTGAAATGAGCATTAGTTTTACTTTTATTCGAAGTGTCTACATATGGAACTTTTTATAAATGCTTTCGTAAATAGCATTGCGCATTGTCTACATTAGAAATTTTATTGAATACCTTCATATAGCATTGCACATGCGTTAATCCAAATTTTTGACACTGCGCATGCGCAAAGCTACAAATATCGGTATGCACGGAATCTTTGGACCAAGCCCTTTCAAATGAACCCCATCTTGCCCAAATCGGTTCAGTGGTGTAGAAGGAATACGTGTGACAGACGGGCGAACGACAAAGTGCAGCCAATGGAGATTTTTCACTTTGAGGAAAATACGCTAATAAGTTATGGCGTAAATATTCCTATAAATAAGAAACTTGGCACTGCACACTGCACAGTTTGCGATTGCGCACATCTGATTTTGAGAATATGCCATATGCTTATCTTTACTAGAAGTATCTATGGAGGGTGCTATACAAGGGTAACAGAATGAAGAATAATCAAAAACAACAAGCAGCCCATGGATAGAGCTGCTAAAGAAGGGCTCCGCTCAAATAAACTTGCGAACTGCCCTGTTGTTGAAACCATATTATGTCTTATTTGATAGGTATGTGGGTAAAACTCGGACTTTATGCTTAAACTTAATTAAAATCCTCCTTTTTACAATAATTTCGTCGAGAAAGTGTCAAAATCCAAATCCTTTACAAATTCGATGTAAATTTGAGGCTCTTCATACATAGTGTTTCTACTCAAAGTGGACAACGCAATAGAGGTTTATAAAACTCATCAAAACTAACACTTTTTTAAGTAAATTTTTTTCATTTTGGCTTTTCTTTCCGAATTATGGACCTGTTTTGCTTATTATATGAAAATTGATTAGCACAATTCAATTTGAATTTACAAACTTTAAAATGACCTCCATTTTGTTGTTCTAAACTTTTTGTAAAAAAGTGTTGTAGATATTAAAACTGTTGATTTAAAAAAACCTTGATTTTTTGAAATCCGTGTATAAATAATAACGTTATAGAGATGTCTAAAATAACCAAAAAAAGTCCATAATTCGGAAACAAATGAAGTCAAAATGAAAAAAAAATTACTTTAAAAACTGTTAGTTTTGATGAGTTTTATAACCTCTATTGCGTTGTCCACTTTGAGTAGAAACACCCTGTATACTTATCGTTCAGTATTTTCATAGTGCTAGTTTACAGTAGAAAATGCATTATTGGCGGCCGTACATGCACGTACTGCGTACACTTCTTCATTTTACGTGTAATAATATGATTGAAGTTTGTTATATTAAAGCGACACTGAATATGTCAACGGAAATATTGGTTTGTTATAGTTTGTAGGGGTTCCGAAAGTTTAGGTGCCCTACTTTATAGTTTCGAAGTGGGTACCTAGGCTTCCGGCGCATCATACATACATATGTGTATAATATAACCTCGAATTTATACAAGAACGTCTTGTTTTGATAACCATATCCCATATATATTTAATAAGCAATCGATTGCATTTACATTCATGTATATGTGTGTAATGCTGTGCTGTGCATAATACCGACAGTGTATTAAGTGCATTTAGGATGGTTTTCGTGTTAACGATATCGTAACGCCACCGCAATTTACAAATTAATTTGACACATTTTCCCTGCTGCAACTATTAAACGATACAAACCCAATTGTTTCATTATACATGCATTTAGGACTTCCATAATGTACATACCTAACTATGTATAGTATTTCCAGTTCAATATAACAAGTTAAAAAGTCATTATGCAAACATAAATGACGAGAGCGTATTTTTCTCCTAATAATATTAATGATAGGACCAGGAAAAAAAACCGGTAGGCACGAGATCCTTACCCCATTCTCTTTCAAATGAGCCACCTATCGTCGAAGTCTATACAGTTTAATGAAATATAGTGGAGCGTATACAAATACGAACAAATTTTGAAATGGGCATTAGCTTTACTTTTATTCGAAGTGTCTATATATGACTGTTTTTAATGCTTTCGTAAATAGCATTTCGCATTGTCTACATTAAAAATTTCATTGAATACCTTCATAAATAATACATACAGCATGCGTAAACAGTAATTTTGAAACCGGTATTAGTTTTAGTTTCATTCAAAGTGTCTACATAATTATGATACTTCATTTAACTGCTTTCATAAATAAGAAAGTTGCCATTGCACATGCGCAAAACCAAATTTTAAAACTGGTGTTAGATTTGCTTGTATTCCAAGTGCCTATGAATAGAATAGCATAGAATAGAATAATGTTTATTACTGTCATTGTGGCGAAAAGAGACACATTAACAGAGGTGAAAATTATGAATTAATTGCTACATAAATTAATGTATTATATTATGTATTAAATTTCATTTAAATGCCTTGTTGGCATTGCGCGTGCGTAAAACAACATTTTGAAAACGTCGTTAATTTTACTTATATTCGTAGGTTTACATATAAAGTTTCATTTAAATATCTTCATAAATAAAAAAGTTAGCATTGCACATGCGTAAATCAACATTTTTGACACTGCGCATGCGGAAAGGCAAAAATATCGGTATGCACGGAATCCTTGGACCAAGCTCTTTCAAATGAGCCCTATATCGCCCAAATCGGTTCAGTGGTGTAGAAGGAGTACGTGCGACGGACGGACGGACGAGAAAGTGCAGCCAATAGCGATTTTTCACTTTGAAGAAAATACACTAAAAATATTGTGCGGCTAATTTCTCGGGAGCCGCACCACTTTGAAGAACAGTATTTTTGTTTTAACCAATATTTAGTAAGTGATTTGTAACAATTTGTAATCATCATTCCAAAATTTGTATCACTTTATTAACGAGCTCCTAGGGAGTTTATAATTTTGCGGTGTCTGTCCGTCCGTCCGTCCGTTATCACGATAACTCATAAACGAATGGACCGATTACGATGAAATTTTGCAGGTGGATTCTTTGTCAAATTTGTAGATCGGAGTTCGTGAATTGGCAATGTAGACCAAAAAATAAAGTAGGCCCTTTTGACATCTCCGTTAGTTATGAACCGAATTGCATGAAATTCAATATGCGCATAGCTTTAGCCATATAAAACACGATTCCAAAAGTTGAGCCTAATCGATCAGTATTCACGGTGCCCTTTGCGCATCTCGACCATTTACAGACCGAATTGCCAACTTTGTTATTTATGAAGGTATTTAAATGAAATTTGATACATAGCCACTTGGAATAAAAGCAAATTTAACACCAGTTTCAAAATTTGGGTTTGCGCATGCGCAGTGCCAACTTTCTTATTTATGGAGGGATTTAAATGAAATTTGGTACATAACCACTTGGAATAAATGCAAATGTAGCGCCATTTTCCAAATTTGGTTTTGTGTAGGATGTCCAGTGTCAACTTTCTTATTTATAGAAGCAATTAAATGAAATTTCATACATATACACTTAAATAAAAGCTAACATCAGGTTTAAAATTTTGGTTTTGCACATGCTATAGCACGAACGTCCCAGAACATAGAGAAAGGGTTGAAATTGTTTGCATCTTTAAGTATAGTAATTAGTAAGTCGTTCGTATTAATTTGTAAGCATTATCTCATTTTTTGTAAGCGAGCGACTTCAGGAATAGGATCGTGCTAATGTTGAACGAAAAGACTTTTTGTTCAACATTGACACGATACTATCCCGAAAGTCGCTCACATCTTTAGAAAAACATAGATTGTAGATCGGGATCAAGTGTGACCGGCAATCTTTCCTGGCGAGAGGTTTATATAATATTACTATAACAAATTATTCTAAGAAATGTCAAACGTCAAGTTAAACGTAAGCGATTATAAATAATCCTCGAAATAAACTAAACATGTGCATTTCTAAAAATTTCATCTTGAACGACGTGAACACGATAACTACCAAACGATTGGACCGATTTCGTTCAAAATTTGCACAGTTGACCTTAGACTATGATAACAAAAAACGCGATAAACGTAAACATACGACCCGACTTTGATCGTTTCCGAAACTGGGTGCGCGATATAAGCGCAATATTATTGAAAGTATACTTACATAAGTATGTACCTATACAGGGTGACAATTTGAAAACTTACCACCCCCCATATCTTAGTAAATAAACGAGATATTTAAAAAAATCAAAATCCGTTTCGGTAATTTGGAGGGGGAATCACAATGACATAGTTGGCGACGCACCCCCTCCAACCCCCTGCGCCCCAGCCACCCCAACTTTTAAATCTTAAATAGTGACCCCCCATGTGTGATACGTCGTTGGAAAGCTCTGAAAAAATGCTTTCCAACCATACCAAATAGCATTACATTTAGGTTAGTAATTATCGTGCAAATCAAAAAATAAACTAATATGATACATTTGAAATCTGTCGTATTTAAAACGCAACCGGCGAACATAGACGAACTAAGACAGAGAATAATTCAAGAATGTCGAAATATTGCAAAACCAACATTGGAAAGGTTCGACAAGAGTTTGAGAATAGATTATAACTGGCGATCAAAAATGAGTTGCTGTCGAGTCGGCTTTGGAAGTTCAAGTTAAATACGATTTTCCATGTTTATTTTTTGATTTGCACGATAATTACTAACCTAAATGTAATGCTATTTGGTATGGTTGGAAAGCATTTTTTCAGAGCTTTCCAACGACGTATCACACATGGGGGGTCACTATTTAAGATTTAAAAGTTGGGGTGGCTGGGGCGCAGGGGGTTGGAGGGGGTGCGTCGCCAACTATGTCATTGTGATTCCCCCTCCGAATTACCGAAACGGATTTTGATTTTTTTAAATATCTCGTTTATTTACTAAGATATGAGGGGTGGTAAGTTTTCAAATTGTCACCCTGTATATTACCACATATACCTTTAGTAAAATTCTGCACACCCCGTTTTTGAAGCGATCAAAACTGAAAAAGCGTAAATTATAAAAGAGTATAATGTACGGTATATGTTCCTTATGCTCCAATAACAATTTGCAACACATTTCGCTTTTAATTAATGCACACATCTTTCTGGTGAGGAACCCTGCAACGTATTTAGCAATTTGTTCAATATTGCAGAGTTCATGCTTTTTGAACAAACATTTATTGCAATATCTTCCACTTCTATTTCATTGTTCCAATTAATTGAAGCATTAATTATTTGTTCGTTGCTTCCTTGCGACGGACAAGTTATATAGAATAGGGATTGTATCTAGAGGAATACAACTCTCCACCCCACTATCTCACAACTCTGTTGTAATCAGCAAGCGTTTGTAGGTATATGCCTCGGTATAAGCACTTTCAAACTGCCTTGAGGTGGGGTTGTTATTCTATCCATCCCTTGATCTTTTGGAAGAAGAAAATAATTCCAGATGGTCCTGGCTTATTTTAGGATCCTTCGCAAAAAATACATTGCCGTTTCCCTATGGTGCGTACTACCTGGGACACATTGTATCTTTTTCTTCCCGATATATCTGCTTGTTTGTGAATGGCAGTTAGCGCTTCTGATGTGAATCCTGGGAAACAATTGACTGATTTATACAATTTGCCGATGGTGCACACCAGTACATACATACACTGTTCTGACATAATTTTACCCTTTTGGAGACAGATCATTAGGTTATACACTGTTTGCGGCTAAGTGCGGAGAACCAGGTGATCATGCACCAACAAAGTAGTTAATGAACTGTAATCTATCTTGATTGATACACTTCTTATTAGTTTGGTTATCATGAAGGAAAATAAAGTACAACGTTAGTAAATAATTCTTATATTGAAAACTGTACAAATAAAATAAATGTACCTATATTCTTTTCCGAGTGAATCTTGAGGGCAAATGCAGCTGAGTTCTTTTCTATTCATTCTTTCCCTCAGAGCAACAGTTAACGAGATATTCGAAGTCAAATGTGAAAAAACACGACATTTTCCCATTTTTTCTTCGTTTTTTGTTTATAACAATATGTTCCGGGCGTTTCCGGCCAGGGGGACTGTGATTTTCGGATTCAGCGAATTTTTTTTACATAGGATGCGCTTGGTGTCGTTGAGTGAAGTGACAACATCCAGCCCAAACCGTAATTTGACTGGACTAATTGGAATACTCACAATTATACGACAACGGATACGTGAAGTGAAAATTTTAACGGTAGCATTTTCGAAGCAGACGCAGTTAAATATTTTCATGTCATCGCGTTTCGGCGCATATACTGTAACGCGGTAGAATGAGACGCGTGCTGCGGTATGCTTTATTAAGAACTCAACAGCAAGAAATTTAATTAGATTTGCATTTAATAAAACACGCATATATACTCTTCTTAAGAAAAAATCTCATACAATAATAAAATATAATATAAATATTTTAATGTGTAATTGTACGTATATGGCCCAGGCGTCATTTTTGGCGAAAAAATTCCTAGGAAAGATTTTTTTTGTCAATTGCTTCGTTTTATCATCATTAACAATACCATATAAAATTCTTCCAAAAATCCGACCCGGAACTGTATTTTTTTCAGCTTATCCAAAAAAATGGGACCATTTTGTGCTTTATTGCAAAATAACTCAATAACTATCGTTTTTACGTAAAAAATACTCGTATATGAAAATAAAGAGAAGAAAATTTTCATCATTTCAAACACAAAATCCGCGACCAGCTGATAATAACAGTGGCGATAACCTCCGATGCGGGCTCCCATGCATTCTTCTTTCTGTCGATTTTTATAAAATTCATTTTATGTACTTCTTGTCACAATTAGTGGCCATAATTTGCAATATTATGGCCTAGTCCATAATGAAAAACGACAGCCTGTCAATGTGACAGTCGTACTTAGGTGTCAATCCAAGGTAAATTGTCAATGATATATAGATTTTATCGTTTATTGAATTCCATGAAATTTTCATTTTTAAGGGTTGTTGCAGTCGTACATAAAGCTTTGTATATATCGCGTCCATAAATAGGCTTTATGGGGACTCGCCTTGTTTATTTGTGCCTCGCTCGTAAGCTCGCTCGGCTAAATAAACGGCTCGTCCATAAAGACCCAGTTTATGTACTTGATATATAAATAGCTATTATAATAGGGCTTACGGGTGACCACTTACCAACGGCAGACGAGCGGTTATTATTTTACGATCTTACGCACTATCCATTTCAATACTTAAACCATTGGTACCTTATCATGCGGTTTTTTATACGCGAGCTCTTGCTCTACCAGCTTACGCTTAAATAATGATTTTTAAATTAACAGTCCCAACAGATACGGATATAAAGTATGATTTTATAAAGAAGCTTTTCAGCTAAAAGGTATTCGCTTCCTAATGAATTAAATTTTGACAATGCGAAACACTTCACTTTGAAAGTTGCCTCCGAACGGTTTTCAATTTTAAAGTCAATTTTTCATTTGGTTTGTTTGATGTGGAGACGAGCAGGTGTAATTGTAACTTGTTGAAGATCCTAGTTACTTATAGACGTTGACTAGACACCATGACGGCGAGTTATTGGATTGTGCAAGTTCTTATTGTTTGAAATACAAATATGATCTAATTATCTAGTTAGGTCATTATCATAATATTTATACGAGTAGGAATTGAAGAAGATAAGCAACACTACGATTGCCCAAGAATTTATCAGTTAAGTGAACTCGTACCAATAAGACGGTTGACGTACAGCATCAGTAGATTAGGTCTTATGGGTCAGTAAGTATCGATAAACCTTATATGGCAAGGACTTGTACAGCTAACATTTACTGTACTCCTAAAATTAAGAATATAATTATGGTTTGATTTCCATAGTTTTACTATTCTTGTACAGTTTAGTGTTTAGGGATGCGCTGGCCTTGCACAATGGCATTAATGGGACGCAACGCACTTACTGTTTTAGTATTCCCCAAAACAGAACATAGATAAGAGTAAGAGTAATTATGACCCAGACCTATTGGTTGTTTCTCGGGTTGTTTATAAACTGTCTTTCTTAGTCATGTGCGGCAGATGGAATGTTTAAATATAGAAAACATGGACATTTTTTCGAATATAGCGGAAATGTGGAAGATGTTTCTACATATATGAAGATTTTAGTTTTAGAAAAATAAAAATAGTTATGAATCTACTTGGAAAGATAACGAGCGATTAAAACAGGAAGAAGGCAAATAATATTGCCCTCTTTAACTTGTAAAGTGATCGTAACCTCTCTAAAATTAGTTTTAGCGTAAACTGAAACGTCACACTTTACTGGAAAGTGGAATGACGTTTCACATTGACCAGTATCCACGTGTTACGTTTTAGAAAGCTCCTAAATTCCTCCTGATTTGGAAACGATGCGATGCTTAACAGAAGGCGATCTAAGCATTGTAAAGATATAACAGGTGAAATCAAGAATTTTTTTTCAGTCAAGGTATAGGTACGTACAAAATTGATACAATGAAATCAAATAAGTAGTAGGTATTGGTATTTTGTTCTGTCATTGGGATATTTTCAAAAAGTAATTTCGTTGAAATTTTTTCAAAATGTGGGCATTTTATGTAGGGTAATTCCTCTGGAAATGACGGATGGTGGCAATTATTCATTTTAGAGAACTTGTCTAAACGTTTATTGAGCGAAATTTCGGGTTGTGATTTCTAAGTGACAATGTGACAGTTCTTATTATTGACTCGAGTTAATATTCAGCCCTGGACGCCTATTCCTGAATGCTAATTTTAAGAGAGGTGATCGGTCATTTCTCCTGACTATTTCAAAAACGCATTCTTGAGAAGTAAGGAACGTTCACATTCTACTAAAAGTTGATAGAAGTCGCATCTATTGACAAAACCAGTAGAAGCCAGTAAATCCTTGATAGGAGCATGCGCAATGGCAACTTGACACTTGACAGTTTCTGACGTTTATACCACAGAATACGGCCTTCTCAGAATAGAAACAGCAATGATACAAATTTGTATGATGTATGCATAGATATATAAATACATAGATACAGCCATACCCCAACATAGTTCAAAAGGACGTACCATCTATTACCATCACTTTCGGCACATTAATTACGTATAGCGCTATCCTTTATAGAGGTACCCTGAGCATGGAAGGCAAGATTCGCATTATTTATTATAACTGTCAATCAAATTGTTAGCACAAATCACACAGAAAATTATCAAATTTGAGACTTTACAACATAAATAAACCGCCTTTTTATTTATTTAAATTGCATAGCAGCAAAGAAATGTTACATTTAAAATGGAAGATGTTATTTAGAAAGCTGGCAAATGAAGAATTTGAAAAAATTACAGCTGACAACTGGAAGAAAGTGTGTGAACATGTGGAAAGTGATTAATTTAAAAGAGAAGTTATATTGGTTGATGTTTCTGAAGTTTATAATAAGTGTTAATAATGACAGTGATGATTCGGATTTGTCAATTTCATCTGATGATGATTCGGATTGTGAACTTTTACAAACGTAATGAATGTTGACTAAATGATTATTATCACCAATTGGATATCATTGTTAAGATGTTGTATTTATTTTAAATAAATGTACACGGCGTGTAGCTTACTTACTACAATTAGCACTATAATTTCAAAAAGAAACCCCACCGATTGTACAACATATGCCGAAAGGGAGGCAAGACGCGTAGCGACCAAAATTTGATATTGCACGCACACACAGTCTATAAATCTCGTTTTCCTAAGAATATTGCACGGATCCTTCTTTGTGATCATATGATACAAACGCACTGCATCAACATCATATAGGCCAAAATGATAATTGGAAACGAATTCACTTCCTGTCGCAACTTAATCTCCGTTACCAATACGCCTAAAACCATGCAATTAAAATTAAAATGTTGAACATAAACTTTACTTACGGTTTTTTTGGTATTCTGTAAGCCAGCAATGAATTCACTGCAGCACATCATGCCAAACAAGGTAAACATAGTCCCAAATTTGAATGGCGTAGCTCTATGTAATAAAACTATTTCAGGAATAACAATTATGGACGCGTCTATCATTATGGCAAGCACTAATGTTATTCGTATTCCATTGATAACGCAATAATTACATAATATTTAGTGAATAAACCGGCCATTTAGTTAGATTTGATTTCGCGCGATCGTGAAATGTGTCAACTGTCACATGACTTATGGGACGCGCTAAGTTTGTTTTAAGCGTCCGATTCGCGTACGACATAGAAGTTAATGCAATAAAAAAGAGATAGAACATGTTTCTTCTTGGTTAGAAAGTAATGGAGAGATGTACAAATTTCTTTGATATGTTTTTTAAAAACCGAGGTACGTTTGTTAAGGATGGCTGTATCTAGGTATTTATATATCTATGGATGTATGTAAAGTCACAGAATAATATATTTTTGGGCAAAAATCATGCGTTCTCTCTCTAACACATGAGCCCAATGGATTGCGGTACTTTCTATATTTAGTGACTTTAGTTTGTATGGTATTTTGGCGGACCCTGGTGGGTGTACTGTGAACTAAAGCATCAAAATCAGAGTAGCGCCATCTGGTGACCAGCTTCTAAAGTCATGAAGTAATTTCCCCAATTCGATTTAAATCATAAATATCAATAAAGAATACACAGTTGTTAAATTAAAGTGTATTTAGATACAATCACATTACATTATTTAACACAGAGAACTTAAATTACATGTTTGCAAATTACATATCAAACTCAGAAGTGAGTGGAACTTACGCTTTGTAGATGTTAACACTAAACACTTTGCAAAAAGATCCTTATATAACGATTTGTCGTACGAAATATTTGGTTTTAATTGCTGTTTGGACTACATATTTTTGTTAAAAAATATCCTTAGAACTAAATTTTTTGTTCCAAGAGGTAATAAAACCGTTTCAGCAAATTGTCACACAAGTTTTTGACAACAAATGTTAACTTGATCCTGGTAGGTACTTACTTGTTGAATTATCTAAAACGTATTTTTTATTCATTGTCTAAAAGGAATTACAATATAAGTATCTACGTCTATATACTTAAATATAAAACTCAAGTCTACACCCTTTTGCGCCTATACAGTTGGTAATTTATAAATTCCATACCTTGCATAAATAGGAGAGAAATAACAGCACATTTCAACCCTTTTCGCGTTTCAAGTACAAAACAATCTGTTTCAAAATATGGGAAACGATGCCTTTTTGATATTTTATCGTTACAATCCGCCACACAACACTTTTACGGTCACATAACTCGTTCATATTTTAAATCTTTCAAAAGTCAAAATTGACATTTGTAAAATCATGTGTACATACGTACAAAATCGGCGGTAAAAATATTTCCTGTAACGAGCAAAATTACAGGTTTTGCAAAAAAATATTTGAGTCTGCGATAAATAGTTCTCCGTACAACCACGGGAAACGCTGTAATCAGTGACAATTTAGCGCCATTTATGTTTCTGTTCTGTGAAGGTCTTATCAGAATAGAAACAGCAATGTTACAAATTTGTATGGTATTTTGGCGGACCCTGGTGAGTGTACTGTAAACTAAAGTATAAAAATCAGAGTAACGCCATCTGGTGACCAGCTTCTAAAGTCATGAAGTAATTTCCTCAATTCGATCTAAATCATAAATATCGATAAAGAATACACAGTTGTTAAATTAAAGTGTATTTAGATACAATCACATTACATTATTTAACACAGAGAACTTAAATTACATGTTTACAAATTACATATAAAACTCAGAAGTGAGTGGAACTTACGCTTTGTAGATGCGTTAACACTTTGCAGAAAGATCCTTACATAACGATTTGTCGTACGAAATATTTGGTTTTAATTGCCGTTTGGACTACATATTTTTGTTAAAAAATATCTGTAGAACTAATTTTTTTATTCCAAGAGGTAATAAAACCGTTTCAGCAAATTGTCACACAAGTTTTTGACAACAAATGTTAACTTGATCCTGGTGCTTACTTGTTACTTGAGAAGCGAGGGTGGAAGTTGTTGAATTATCTAAAACGTATTTTTTATTCATTATCTAAAAGGAGTTACAATATAAGTATCTACGTCTATATAAATATAAAACTTAAGTCTACACCCTTTTGCGCCTATACCGTTGGTAATTTATAAATTCAATACCTTGCATAAATAGGAGAGAAATAACAGCACATTTCAACCCTCTTCGCGTTTCGAGCACAAAACAATCTGTTTCAAAATATGGGAAACGATGCCTTTTTGATATTTTATCGTTACAATCCGCCACACAACACTTTTTACGGTCACATAACTTGTTCCTATTTTAAATCTTTCAAAAGTCAAAATTGACATGTGCAAAACCATGTGTACGTATTAAATCGACGGTAAAAATATTTCCTGTAACGAGCAAAATTACAGGTTTTGCAAAAAAATATTTGAGTCTGCGATAAATAGTTCTCTGTACAACCACGGGAAACGCTGTAATCAGTGACAATTTAGCGCCATTTATGTTTCTGTTCTGTGAAGGTCTTATTCTGTGTTTGTGGCGCAGGTCTGTTTGTTAAGGTTGAGTACATTAGCAATGGACATAAACGAAATAGCGATTATTAACCTAGTTCTTGAGAACTTATTTGACGCCGAGAATCAGGTAGAAGCTGCAGGAGAACCTCGTATCCGTGAGAGACAAAATGCTTTTAATTCACTCAGTAATACACAATTCATTAAACATTTTCGCCTTTCTAAAGAATTAGCTAGGGATGTAATTACACTAGTTACGCCTTTCATTGAACCTCCCAGCGGATCATCCGCAATAGACATTGAAACCAAGGTAAATTATGTACCTATGTATTTAAATGCATTAACAAAACTAACTGAAGGTGCATCTACACTTTTTGGGTATGGGTCCTATCAGGAATGTGTTGGAAAACATATGTGTGCTGCAGTTAGTCAACCTACCATCAGTAGAAGCCTACACCAAGTAATTGAACGCAAAACAATTAAATAACACTGGAGTAAGAAATAACCTAACATAACCTTTTTCCTGCAACATATATCAAACTACTGTGCCTACCTACCCGTAAAGTAGTCAAAATGAACTCTTGCAGTATGGCAACATAGCATGAGAACAATTCAAGTTCGTGAATATGAATTTTTTATTATACCTGAATCACAATCTCCGTTTTAAATACTCAAATGCGTGCGAAAAAAGGCCTTTAAAACACACGTGCTTTAAAGTTGCTAAGTAACGATACTTCAAGTATGACTTTTGAAACTGTCATCTGGGGCTGAAATAAAAAATCCTCTTAGGTCGCTTTCTGTAAATGCATAACATTTCTTTGGCTTGTACCTATCCTTTCCTTGAAGGCTTCACAAACGCGCGTAATTTAGGGTATGCTTCCAAATCTGTTCCACTTTTTAATCGCAGCATTGTTTGAAGTTTTGAGTTAATGCACCAAAAGATAGGAGATTTAAATACCTTTGACATTTCCTTCATATATCCCAGCATTATCGATGCATTTAAGACTTTATTCGTGTAAGGAACTTCCTATTCATCCATGGAAACAACTTTTCATATTCTTTATAATAGGCTTTACTGGATTTGGATTTTACACCTACCAACGTTTGTTTAGATTTTACAACAAGCGATTTAATGGACGGTGTATTATCTTTTTCAACGGAAATCGTTTCATTCACAAAAACGGTGATTTTTATAAGCAACCGTCAAGCGACATTTCCATGGCAATCGTGAAATTTCGGACACCCAGCCCACTTAATTAAACATGTATTCGAGTATAACGTCAATATGATTTCATTGTATTCCCTATTTTTAAATTATACTGCAGGTATAATAAAAAATACTATAAGATACACGTGTATAATTGGTCTTTAAAGCACTTGCAACGTTAAAGGCACTCCGCTTTGCGTCGTGCCCTTAAACTCGTTGCTCGTGCTTTAAAGACTTGATTATACACTTGTATCTTAATATACTATTATTGGGTAGGAGAACGGTTAGGAGATGTGATTGTTCCTGTTCTATTAAGAGAGACTTCCTTTCTCATGAGTTCGGGAATCGGTATCCAGTAGTCATCGGTCTGTGTACTCCACTCCATATTTAAAGCTGGCGAACGGAAGAAAAACAACTTCACACAAACATGTCCCAATATGAACTGCGAATCCCTTTGTGTTCGTCAAAAAAACCCACAGGAAACGGTTCGCCACGAACCGCTCAGGAACGGTTCGCGAGCGCTTACAAATTCCGTCCTAATCTAACGAACCCGTTGTTCACGAGCGGTCCATGAATGGTTCGGATCGCATATGTATAGGCACCTTTAGAACTCGTGTTCCGCGGCGCTACACTACAGCAAGTAAAATTCATACAATTCATACACGGTAGACGTTTCGTGGAAAGATTGTCACGACCGTATTGGCGTACACATCTTTTCAATTTTTAGCTTCCTAGCGCGAGCCAGGTACCTAGCTATTGCGATAGCCGTTTTTTGGACATGTGAAAATTTCATCAAATGTCGACGTTTTAGATCATTTTAAGCAACTTTCAAAGAATAATTTTTTTCCGTCTGTATGCACGTACGTGCGTATGTTGGCCATTTTCCGAGAAAACGGCTCGACGGATTTTGTTCATATAGTCGATCCGTCAGAATGTTAATTAAGGTGAATTCTTGCATCCAGTTTTGTTTACAGTAATGTTGTTTACGCATACCTGATGCAATTAAACTGCAGTTCCAAAAATTTTATCGAATTGGATGCTTAATGCCTGAGCCCGATACAAATTCATCCGATTCGATAAAATTTTTAGAACTGCAGTTTAATTGCATAAGCTAGGCGTAAACAATACGGTCACGGTCATCCCGGCTATTTCCATCCCGGTGATGACCATCCCGGCACCGACTTCCCGGCGACAATCCAACCCGACGACCATTTACTTCCCGGCTTCGGTCATCCCGGCGATTTAAACCCGGCGACGGGCAACCCCGGCGATAGGCAATCCCGGCGATGACCATCCCGGCAACAGTGCACGTCCCGGCTTCGGTCGTACCGGCAATTTGGTGTTCTCAAATATCTTGAAAACAAAAAAAATGAGATTGCTTAATTTTAAAATGATTTCAAATCAGCTCAGATTTCAGAATTCTACAAAACTTTGCCGATGTAGGTACCCTTCTTTCTATCGAACGGACACACTGCGTATACCTACAAAATGGAGCGTTAACAGTAAGTAGGTACTTTCACATACCTTGCCTATTTATTATTATAAAGGAATAGACAATGAACAGTGTTCAATTTTTGCAATTGAAAGATATTAAATTTCTGTATAGAAAAAACAAAAGAAAGATGGGGATGGACTGGGATCATTTGGAAGGTATGCAATGCTGGTATACCGATGCCGGAAAATCAATAGTCGCCGAGATAGGTCGTTGCCGGATATAAATCGCCGGGATGACCGATGCCGGGATAGTAATGGTCGCCGGGATGGGTTGGCGCCGGGAAAACGGTTCCGGGGTGTACGTCGCCGGGATGGGATCCACCGTAAACAACGTTACTGTAAACAAAACTGGATGCATGCGAAATTCACCTTAATTAACATCCTTTGACGTAGGCGATACGACCTAGAATCGCTTAACCGTTGCGGTACCGTATTTTGTTCATTCTTATTCTGCACGTCAACAATAACGCGATGCAGTTTGTTTAATAGAATTGTTAATGTTTAATCGACGACGTGAAGTAAAATAAAGTTAATTACATATCGACTATATGTTGTATACGTATATTAGGTATACGGAACAGAAAAATAACGGGCCGGATTTTTGAAAATGGATGGGTGATCGCTTGCGACACCGTCCGCTGTTTTTAATTTTTTTGCTCCGTTTTGCCATTTCTATTTTAGAGATAATTTTTGCAGTTTAGTGAAATTGAAAATTGGTTTGTTTAGACTTCCTTCTTTTCGATACCTTCATGTTCATTACAATTGCAATAAGAAATGGGGAAACATTTAAAGGAAATTTTGATGGTATAGGTCCATCTAATAACAGTAAATAAAATACATGCGCAAAAAATCGTGTTGCAAAACTCAACATTCTTATTTATGAAGCAATTTAAACGAAATTTTCATGGTAGGTCCCTCTAACAATAGTAAATAAAATGCATGCGCAAAAAATCGCGTTGCGCATGCGCAAAACTCAACATTTTTTATTTATAGAGCAATTTGAACGAAATTTGGATGGCAGGTCCCTCTAATAAAAGCAAATAAAATGTTACTCTTTGGTTATACAATTCGAAATTTATCTCGAAATTTATACAAGAACTTGAAATAGACTCTTGGGGGTACTTTATAGGTACAAGGCACATCTTTTAAGTGTAGCTATAGGTACTTTAATAGTGAAGCCTGAAGCGCCATTATGAGAGACCGTTTTGGGTGTAGTGTGGGTAAAACCATATCTCGGTAGTTACTTCCCCCCCCCCCCCTTTAATAACATTGAAAGTTACTAAGTTTAATTCAATGTAGATACATTAAACGTGCTTTAAGATTCTAATGTTGATACACATTTTTTTAGCTACAAGGGATGGATGTTTTTTTTAGAATTTAATCTTTATGTAACGATTATTCAATTTAATCTTTGGTTCTGATTTGTAAAATTTAATATTTATATTTGCATTCTAAGTGAATTAGTTTAACCCACACAAATTCTTATTCAGTTTATTAAATCGAAATTAAATGGTTTATTTGGTGATATTATGTTAATCCATTATTTTTTCTTTGGCATGAAACTGTTTTAATGGTTATTTACTTTATTATGTTATATTGCAAGGAATGAATAAAAAATTCCGTATTTTTGCAGATAGCTTCGTGGGAGACATTGCGATTGCCAAACAGGAGTATAGCAAAGAAGTGCTACGAAAAGAACAATTATTACAGGAAGAAGTTGAACAGCACAAAAAAGAAGTATTAGAAGGATTGCAAATTGAGGAGGAAGGTTTGACTGATCTCATGAGAAAGAAAACGAAACAACCACCTGCCGTAGTTCCTTCGCGTAGTTACAATGATTTGATTGAGGACACCGTAACACAAGTGCCAATAAAGAACGGCCAAGTACTCCAATCTTCCAATCATGATTCCAATTCGAAACTTCTCTATAGTAGCGATATTAAAGTGAATGTTACCAAAAAAGTTCCTACAAGAATACGGCACCGGAAACGGCATACCTTAGAAAAAGGTATTATATTAAAAGTTAAGAAAGTAGAAAAGTAAGCTGGTTAATTTGTTATCGTCGTAATTATATATTATTGCTTCGTAGGTCTTCTGCAGAAAGTCAAACAAATCTACCTCCTGTAGTTAGGGGCCTCGAGGAACTGCCAACGCACGAATTTGAACCTCACTTTGATTTCAAGTCGAAACAAGTTCCTAATGCGTACAAGGTGAGAGAGAAACAGCATCATCGTAGATTTACCAGAGCGGCGACAGCTCGAAAGGAACGTGTATGGGAATATGGAGTGATTCCTTATGAAATCGATGGGAACTTTAGTGGTGCACATAAAGCGCTATTCAAACAGGCTATGAGACATTGGGAGAACTTCACTTGTGTTAAATTCGTTGAGCGTGATTCGATGGAACATCCTAATTATATTATTTTTACAGAAAGACCTTGCGGGTATGATTTCCACATCTTATTTTCTGATGCCTCACTAACTCTCATAAACTTTCAGGTGTTGTTCTTTTGTTGGGAAGAGGGGAAATGGGGTACAAGCAATTAGTATAGGGAAAAACTGTGATAAATTTGGAATTGTGGTACATGAATTAGGACACGTTGTTGGTTTCTGGCACGAACATACAAGGCCCGATAGAGATAAGCACGTACTTATCAATAGAGAAAACATCATGAATGGTAAAAGAATTGATTAAGCCAATTTACCATATATTTTCCCATTTTTTTAAGGACAAGAATATAACTTTAATAAATTAACTGATGAAGAAGTGAACTCATTAGGATTAACGTATGATTACGATTCAATAATGCATTATGCTAGGAACACATTTTCTAAAGGCACATATCTTGATACCATACTTCCAATAGACGTACCAGGCCGAAAACGTCCTGAAATTGGCCAACGTGTCAGATTAAGCGAAGGTGATATTGCGCAAACAAAACTTTTGTATAAATGCCCAAGTGAGTATCAATAATAATCTCTCCTTTCAAATAAAAGTGTTATGAATAGAATGCGGAAGAACGTTTCAAGCAAATTCCGCGACATTTGCCTCTCCGTCCTACGTTGGCAAGAAGGTAATGGAGGAAGAAAAGTGTGAATGGAGAATTACGGCAACGCACGGAGAAAGAATAGTTTTAAACATCACAGAATTAGATATACCCAAATCGAATGATTGCCGTACTGATTATGTTGAAATACGAGATGGATACTGGTATAAATCAGATTTGTTAGGCAAATTTTGTGGATCGGGAAAAATTTCAGATCCTATTGTATCAACTGGAAGTAGAATGCTTGTTAGTTACATATCAAAGAATCCCTCTGGTCATAGGGGATTTACTGCTAATTACGAAGGTAATTCAAAAATTCTTCCCATCAGATTTTCGTTTTTATTGTGTGCCAAACTTAAGGTTTCAAAAAGTGCAGGTATAAACGGTGGTTTGAATTAATAACATGTTTTTTTGGACACTTGGTCTTTGAATCTAAGCTCCCCGATCATAGAAATACTTTTCGAAAATTTCTACCACGAGATGGCGTACACCTCAACGGGGGGGTAGCGGGCTGATCTTTAAATATTAAATTTTTATAAATATTTTTCATCTGCAGGTTCTGACCAAGCAACATAGGTATATATAATACACACGTAACAAAAACTGCTCTTGGTCTACACTCGACCGGCACACCTACGTTCCAGGTGAGGCGGGAGCATGCATCACACATCTACTAGTCCATTCCGACACCTGATTCACGTACCTACTTAACTTTTTTGCGCGATCGGTCATTTCTGACTATTTACCATGGGTGTTTCCATGACAGTACGTAGAATTTACCAGTTGCTATGATTACGACGACGCCAAAATTACTTACCGATCTAAAAACAGAACAGCAAAAATACTTACCGACGCCTTTTTAAAAATCAACAGTCTTACATTACATTTAATCTTTAATTATTGTTAGGTACATTAAACGTACAATTTGTGCTGTTGTTTCCTATAGCAAGACGCTCATAAAGTCATAAAGGAAGTGCAAAGCTAGTAAACTACATCAGACACATGCACATTTTTATGAAATTATTAATTTCAATTTTGACATTTAAACTGGTTACCTAGTGATGTACACCATACCACTTCGATTATTTCGATTTATTCTGCTCGTTAATTTCTTAGTGCATATTTATATTGGTTGGATAATTTTAATTTCGATCGCGCAAAAAATGTTATAAGCACGTCGAACGTTAAGGGTTACCGTTCTCAGACAATAATTGGAGTCGTCGCTTCGCTCCTCCTCCAAACAATTGTCTTCGAACGGTAAAAATCCCTTACCGTTCTCCATACTTAATATACTATTTTTTAGAATGTCATATGAAAAACTGTTCGACAACTTTGTCCTTGAACACCAACACAAGAACACTTGGGGTGGATTTTCATGTTTCCTTTAAGCCCATATGGCGTTTTTGATTCTGTTTCATTACCATTAGTCATTTAACCTTTAGTGTCTACTAACTGTAAGTGTACCTATACCAGAATATGGACCCAGAACACAAAAATAATTGCAAAAATACAAGTCACATTTCAAAGAATACGTTGAAATTAATAAAAGTGTGCTAAAAAATGGAAAGCTCCCAAGCTGCCTTCAAATTTCTTATACTTATATACCTTTTCCTTTTAGCGGTTTGCGGAGGTGAATTAAACATAGATACGGGAGGTCATTTAGAATCTCCAAATTACCCCGAAGATTATCAGCCAAATAAAGAGTGTATATGGAGGATTACCGTTCCAGAAGACTACCAAGTCGCACTTAAATTTCAATCATTTGAAGTCGAAAATCATGACAATTGCGTTTACGATTACGTAGAAGTGCGAGATGGCCTTACAATGGACAGCCCCTTAATTGGCGTGTTTTGCGGATACAAAATACCGGCGGATGTTCGATCGTCATCAAACCATCTTTCGATTAAGTTTGTTTCCGACAGCTCAGTGCAGAAGGCGGGATTTTCGGCGACATTCATAAAGGAATTTGATGAGTGTAATAAAATTGATCACGGTTGCGCTCAAGAATGCATCAATACATTGGGAGCGTATGAGTGTTCGTGCAGAATAGGATACGAGTTACATTCTGACGGGAAAAACTGCGAAGGTGAGTATTGGGAAATACCTCAAACTGTACCCGCACTAACGCTCATTATTTCCTAGATGCATGCGGTGGAGTTATTGATGCTCCTAATGGGACAATCACATCGCCTTCATTTCCAGACTTATACCCGCAAAACAAGGACTGTGTTTGGGAAATTAGAGCGCTTCCTAAATTTAGAATAACACTAAACTTCACTCACTTTGATCTGGAAGGAAATAACATTCATCATCAGCAATGCGAGTATGATAAACTTGAAATACACAGTAAAGCGGGAGAAAATAGACTTAACAAACACGGAAGTTTTTGCGGCACGAAACCACCACCACCCATCACTTCTGATGGAAACGCATTGAGGATTGTGTTCCACTCTGACACCAGCATTCAAAAATCCGGTTTTGCCGCTGTTTTCTTTACAGGTAAAAATATGAATAAAGTATTCTGACCAATTACGTGCATGTTACAGATATGGATGAATGCGCAGTTAATAATGGAGGCTGTCAACATGAATGCATTAACACTTTAGGTTCGTACACTTGCGCCTGCCACAACGGGTTTACGTTACACGAAAATGGTAGAGACTGTAAAGAGGGTGGCTGCAAGTACGAAATCGCGGCTCCATATGGACAATTTTCCAGTCCGAATTATCCCGATTATTATCCCAGCAGAAAGGATTGCGTATGGCATTTTTCAACTATGCCAGGTCACCGCATTAAAATTATGTTCATGAACTTTGAAATGGAACCCCATCAAGAATGTTCATATGATCACATCGCATTTTATGATGGTGATTCGCCTGAAGCGCACACGCTTGGTAGATTTTGCGGATCTAAACTTCCACATCCTATCGTCGCGTCCGGAAACCAAATGTTTCTCGTTTTTAAATCGGACGCATCCGTTCAAAGGAAAGGCTTCCTTGCAACTCATTCTACTGCTTGTGGTGGACATCTACTTGCCATTTTAGAGAGAAAACAGTTTTATTCTCATTCAAAGTACGGAAGCGGAAGTTACGACAATCGAGCGGATTGCGATTGGACCATTGAAGCCCCGCCAGGGTATAATGTGCATTTAATGTTTGTTAATTTTGATTTAGAAGACGAAAAGGACTGCGGTTATGATTATATTGAAATATTTAGTGGTTTAGATGCCAGTGGCGCTTCCTACGGGAAATTTTGTGGAAATTCGGTAAGGACTCTATTTTTCATACACGGGATAACGATTTTAATGTTGCATATTTACAGAAACCGACGGATATTATATCCATGCAAGAAGCGCTTCTTATAAGATTCCGCTCGGACGATACAGTAGTGGGAAAAGGGTTTAGTATAGCATATGAAGCAATTGAGCCTTATGAAAGCGAAGAGGAAGTTTAACAACTTACATTACAAACAGTTCATAAATTTTAGTGTAGATGACACTCTGTGTACGACAACGTGAAGTATTTTAAATTCATTTTTAGCAATAAGGTGGTGTAAAAGTAAAAGCATGGCCTTTTAGTTTTTCAAGTGTTCCCCAAATGAACAATTATTTAAACGATACGTTCTCAGACTTTAGCGTATTTATTACTATACAATTTGTAGCAAAACTTAAAAAAAAACGGAGATACGAGGAACAGTTTGTTAATTTAGGTACGTTGTTCGTTAAAGAACGGTAAGGACTAAATGATTAACAACTTCGTACATTCTCCGTTTTTTTTATAGATCTAGAAAACAAATCGATGTACTTCGTGATTTAAGAAAAAAACTTGTGCGTTGTGAGTATGTTGTATTCGTTAACGGTAGATATTAGGCAATAATAAATGAAATGTAAACTTTTTGTAAGAATGGTTCCTTATAAACAATGTATTAAACGTTCTTTCTGTACAAAATTTGCCTTAGGTAATCCTTAAATTAGTAAACCTAGGGACCGGGGCCTATCGATCCTTTTGGCTTTTAGCAAGAGGTGTCAAAAAAGTTATCACAGGGATATCAACGAAAGTTAAACCGAAGACGCCGTTACGCTTTTAACTTTGGTGCTCTAAACCCTTTAGGCAATACACACTTGTATATAGGTACAATAATTATTAATGACGTAATGACAACGAGAGTGGCGCTGCGGCGATTTGGTGGTCCAGCTCCATACTAACACATTTCCAGCTCCATTTGTGTTGCCATTTTTTAAGCCTACACCGTTTGTCTATAGTGGGTAAAGTCAACGATGGTACGTCCTCTTGAACTATGTTGGCGGATGACTGTATCTATGAATAGTAAATAAATTGTGCTGCCACATCGTGTCGAATAGGTGGTACTATCTAATTACACAATTGGTTTGTGTACCTAACTTTGTATGTATGATGGGTTCCATAACCTTGGTCACATTCCTTTGCTTATTTTAACGAGGGTCGACATAGATTAAATTTAAAGGTACACGCAAAAAACGATTATACAGTATCATCAGTTTGTAATTCAACAAATTCAAGGCATGTTTCCTTTTATTCAAATACCTACTACCCTTCTGCTCTTGTATACTTATAGAAAGTGGAAATTTTGTCCGTATAAATAATCTGCTGTCGAAATCGCAAACCAAAATGACATTTTTGACGTTCATTTGTTAATGTACGGTAAGTGATTGCTTTGATGTGGTGAATTTAAATTAAAAGGATACATAGGGGAATTTGCTTTATTTAGAAAAAAACTGTTTGTTTTTGTTCATTTAGTCATATCTACAATTATTGTAATCATCATTTTCAGTAATACTTCATACCTCGCTTCATACTATGCGATCAAAAAAGAGTTGTCGAATCACATTTTTGTCAATGTTTTTTGATCGCCCATTATACGACAAGCCTCGAAATTGACAGAGCATTCCGAGGGCCGGCGCTACGGGGATACAGTGAAGTAAAAAATTAACCGCGGCGAGAAAATCGATACTCGGGGCAATTCATATTTTGTTACTGAAAATTCACCCCAAGCTCCCATAATCGCTACCCCTGAGCATACCCGGGGAATTTCTTGAGTAGAGCTCGACTCTGCGCCCACGAAAACCCCCGAGTAACAATTTCTAAGTGATTTTTCCGGTTTTTCATATTATGTTTATACCTTATGCAATTGATAACATGCATTTTTGCACCCCTATGATTTTTTAGGAAATGCAATTTTCAATCTATGATTTAAAAACCTGTCTTCTATTCCGGAGGGCAAAGAGTAACCTTACCATAATAAGAGATCCAACGCCATAGAGAATAGTATTGCATATGTATTGTGTGTTGCCTAACAAATTTTAGTGCTTTTTCTCAATTTTATTGGCGTACGCTACGCCTAAGGGGCTATTTCAAGGCAACTGCTTGTTTAGAAGTTTATAAATATCATTGCAGAGATCCCAGCGTTGCCAAATTTTTAGTGTTTGCTTGTACTTATTTAGGTATCTATTATTCCTTGGAATGTATGATGTTTAAAGATATTTAATTCCATTCTACGCTTATGGCACAATTTATTATAAGGTCCGAACGCTTGTTGGTTGTGCGAAGATATGTTCTTCGTGTAGAGATCGTTCCAAAACTAAAAGATAATGGGCGCAGAAACTTGTTTTGAAACAAATGCAAATATACTATCTAATATCAAAATGTGGGCATATGTTATTTTGTGTTTGCAGTGCTCATAACTGTTTCTCACATCATGTTTATGGGGGACGTTTTTATTTATAATTTAATTCGCGCAATCGTGACATTTCGGATTTACCGACGCACATTTCACCATCTTTTAGTCGTGAAACAATCTCTAACAATCAGTGTTATTCAGGCGACCATTGTTATCCCTACCAACTTGTAATTTAGACAAGCCTTGTAATTTGCGCAAGTCTTGATTAAGCCGTTTTTTGAGCGGTAAATAATAGTTTTTTTACTGTGTATTCCCAGTAAGCGCGAGTAATAAGCTCGCGTTGATTACGTCTCTGCCCTTGCCCCTTTGTACACACTGTCCGTCGCCTTACCGTCGACGGACGTGTGGAAAAGTCGACCGAACTAGATCGTTTAGTTAGAGGAAGTAGTCTAATGCTACGTTTCCACGCTAGTGTCGGTTTTTCGACAAAGATCAAAGGGTGAATCTGTTTGCGCTCGTGTACCTGTTTACATGCGTGGACGGGCTTGGTGCGATTTCTATAAATTTTTATCATCCACCACCTTCTCCGAGCTCTTCGTCTCTTTTCAATTCGTTGTTGTTGTTTTTTCCAATAAAAGTACGTATGTCAAACCGAACGGAACAGCTGCGTCCGCCATGTTTGGTTGTGAGCTTGTTCTGAGTTGTGCTCAGATGCGTGTAAACAGCTTGCTTTGTACGCGGTGATTCGCCGAGCAGCTTACTGAGATGCTTGCCAGGCTGCTTGCCGCGTGTGTAAACGTAGCATAACGAACGATATTTACTTCCGACTTGCGCGGAAATAAACGAACATTTTTTGAAAAAAAAATACGCCAATATACGTTTTAGGTATAGCATTTATTGTACAAATAATAAGTTAAATGAAAGATTCCCGGAAAAAATGTAGCAATTACTTTTTAATTTTTGCCGGCCAAACTATAAAAAATATAATAAATCCAAAATAAACTGCCTTAAAATTGGATTACACCATTATGGTAGTTGTGATCGAATGGTTCAAATCAGTTAAAAATGTGATCTGTGGACCAGCGCAACCCCACCTCTTTAAAAATGGTTTCTTTGCGATAACTGAAAAATTACTTGGCCGATTTGGACCATATTGTTTACCAGTCGATGTGACTAATGTCCCCTTTAATCTCATTACATTCCAGTCCGATCGAACCACGCATTCCGGAGACATTTAAACGTTCCAGAAACCCTATATTTAGTGTGGAAGTCAATGTTGTTTTCAATTTACGCCCAAACTCGAGGTCACATGGAAGGCGTAGTTCACGACCCAACATAAGGCAGGCAGGAGTCTGACCCGTGGTCTCGTTGACGGCTGATCGATACGCCATAAGGAACAGGTGGAGGTACTGGTCCCAATTTTTCTGATGTTCTGCCACGACTTTTGAAAGATATTTACCCATCGTTCGATTCATTCTCTCAACCATTCCATCTGACTGAGGATGCAAAGGTGTTGTTCTGGTTTTATTGGCTCCTACCAATCGACAAACATCTTGGAACAAAGCCGATTCAAAGTTCCTTCCTTGGTCTGAATGGATTTCTATAGGAACACCAAAACGTGTAAAGAACTCCTTTACCAACACTTCTGCAACTGTTGCTGCCTCTTGGTTTGGAATGGCGTAAGCTTCAGTCCACTTTGTGAAATAATCCATAGCGACTAGGATATATTTATTTCCGCCATCTGTCTCGGGAAACGGTCCTGCGATATCGATAGCAACTCGTTCCATCGGACTACCAACGTTATACTGCCTCATGGGTGCCTTCTTCTTGGAAACTGGTCCGTTTCCAGTAGCACATAACTCACATTTTTGACACCATCGCCGGACATCTTCTTTACGGTTGACCCAATAGAATCGCTCACGTACCCTTTGCAACGTTTTCGTAATACCAAAGTGTCCTCCGGAAGCGCCGTCATGCAATTTTCGCAATACTTCCGACACTTTGCTTCTAGGTACTACTAATTGCAGCGTCGATTCGGTGCCATCTTCACTTTCAAGGGTCCTATACAACAGGTTGTCTTTCAGAGTCAGGCTATTCCATTGGCCCCAATAACTCTTTACTTCAGGACTTGTGGCACTAATGTCTTGCCAGTCTGGTCTTTGTCCGTGGCGCATCCAATTCAGAACAGTTTTTATACTTGGGTCGTTTTCTTGGGCCGTTTTGATTTCGCTTGGCTTCCACTCCTCACTCTCTACAGTTGTTCGTCGCAGATGGCCAATCTTGTCTTCTATTTTAGAACAATGTGTGCAGTTGTCCTTGCACGGTCTTCTTGACAAAGCGTCTGCATTATTGTGAACTTTTCCAGCCCTGTGTTCATGTCGTAGTCATATTCCTGAAGACGTTCTAACCATCTTGCCACCTGTCCTTCTGGGTTTCGGAACTGCAAGAGCCACTTTAGCGCCGCATGATCTGTCCTTATCAGGAACTTGCGGCCGTAAAGGTACTTATGGAAATGTTCGCATGCCTTTACCACACCCAGGAGCTCTCGCCTAGTCACACAATAATTCCTCTCGGGTTTCGACAGTACTTTGCTGAAATAGGCAATGACTCTTTCCTGTCCGTCTTGCAATTGAGAGAGAACAGCTCCAATGGCGGTGTTACTGGCATCGGTATCTAGCACAAACTTTCCTTCATTTCTGGGGTAGCCAAGGATAGGTGCGCTAGTAAGAGCTTGCCGGAGATGTTCGAAAGCTCTTTGACAGTCTTCACTCCACTCGTACTCATTGCCCTCTTCTGTCAACTTTATTAATGGTTTGGCAATGTTGGCAAATCCTTTCACGAATCGTCTATAATAGGTGCACAAACCGAGGAAACTTCGAATCTCGTGCTTGTTCTCAGGAATCGGCCACTCTTGAATCGCTATAATCTTCTCTGGATCAGCTGTAACACCATCACGAGATACGATGTGCCCCAAATATTTAACTTCTTTTTGGAACATAAAGCATTTCTTGGGACTTAGTTTTAAATTGGCCTCTCGTAATCGTCCAAACACCTCTCTCAGGTTCTTTAGGTGTTCTTCAAAAGTTTTTCCTACGACAATTACATCATCCAAATATACCAGACATGTCTGCCACGTTAGTCCCCTTAGAACTGCTTCCATAAGTCTCTCAAACGTCGCGGGGGCATTACACAATCCGAAAGGCATTACTGTGAATTGCCAAAGTCCAGAGCCTATAGAAAACGCGGTCTTCTCTCGGTCTGTCGATTCCATCCCCACTTGCCAATAACCACTCTTTAGGTCGAGTGTGGAAAACCATTGGGCTCCAGATAGAGTGTCCAAGGTGTCGTCTATTCTTGGCAGTGGATAGCTATCTTTCTTGGTGACCGAATTTAACAGACGGTAGTCAACGCAAAATCTTGTGGAGCCATCCTTCTTCTTTACAAGCACTATCGGTGATGACCAAGGACTATTCGATGGCTCGATGACACCTTGTTTTCTCATGTCTCTAATAATCTCCTCCGCTTCGTCTCGTTTAGCCAATGGGAGTCGCCTTGGCTGTTGTCTAATCGGTTGGGAATTGCCAGTATTTATTTTATGGGTGACTATGCTTGTCTTTCCCTTGTCCTGGTCGTTTACCGCGAACACATCCAGAAATTCCACAAGCATATTTTTCACCTTCTGTCGTTGTCTATTGTCCAAATCTGGGGTGTTTTTAATGACCATATCTATCAGCTCCTTGGATACTTTCCTTTAGACAGATTTTCCGATCTCACAGAGCGAATAGCCGAGATGGGCACTCACTGTCCAACTGCAGTTCGTTTGCTTAGCTTAACAGGACTATCTTTCAAATTCATAATTCGAATCGGAACGCCATTTTGAACTTTTACCAGAGCCCTAGCCACTAGAAATTCCTTTTCGTTTAGTGCTTCGACTATCCGTAGGCTTCCCTGGCGACAATATCCATCTAAAGTGGTCATTATAATTTTTTCACTAAGTCCGGGTATAATGACGCCATGATTGGTTAACAGGCGGATGACATCTTCTTTGTCTTCATGGAAAGGGAGTTCTTCATCGCCGACCTTTAACACGCCCTTTTTCACGTCTAACACAGCTCCGAGTTTCTTAAGAAGATCCATCCCCAAGATGAATTGATCAGAAATATCAGCAATTAGCACCTGGTGATTGATGGTGGTCTTTCCGATGGTGACAGACATTTGTATTTCTCCGTGCGTTTTTATTCTTTCACCAGTTGCTGTTTTTAACTGCACGGTCGAAGATGAGATCCGAGAATGATTCTTCAATAACTCTGGTCTTGCAATAGTTCTTGTTGCACCTGTGTCTACTAGCAAGGATCTGTCTTCTCCATTAACTCGGCCGTCGATGTACAGACTCAGAACTTTTCCAGACGACGTAATGTTTACAGTGAAGATCGGGGCTTTGTTTCTGCAGGTCGACGATAGCCCCTTCCTGTCGACCTTTCTTAGTTTTCCGACTGCTGTAATGGTTTTTGGCAGTTGCGGCGAACGTGTCCAATCTCGCCGCAATTCCAACATCGTGGTTCACGTTTCTTTGCCAGTGACTGTATTGCTTTATTGACCTTTTCTTCCATTACTTTACTGACCTTTTCTACCACTACTTTACTGACCTTTTCTTCAAAACTTTCAGAACCACCTTCCTCTTCGATGGTTCTTACCCGGCTGTCACTGCGAGGTTCCACCATACGTACTCGCGCACTTCCATGACTAGCTTTCTTGGCGGCTTCGAATTCTAACGCATGGGCCAAAGCTTTCTCAATTTTGTCGTGCCTAGCCAGTCTCAAAGCCTGCTGGGCATCTCCATCACGAACGGCATCGATAAATGTTTGTACAGCCAGTTGATCAAGAAAGCTCTCCGGTGCCGTAGGGTATGCCAATCGAATCAGTCTAGCGATGTCCGCTTCAAGTTCCTGCAAACTTTCTCCAGGTTTCTGCATTCGGTTCTTGACTTGGGCATAGTAGACTTGCTGAAGGTGTTTATCGCCATATCGCATTTCAAGTCGCGCTACTATTTGTTGGAAGTTCTGTTGATCCTCGGGGATGGTCCGCAATACATCCAGAGCATCTCCTCTCAGAGCAAGAATCAGGGCTGTAGTTCTGTCTTGAAGAGTCCATTTATTTGCCGCAGCCGCTGCTTCAAACTGTCGAACGTACGTGGTCCAAGGAATCTTACCATCAAAAGTAGGAAGTAATTCATCTGGGGCACTACTAGTACGCTCTTCCGTAGTCAGTCGCAAGAATTGCTCGCGCAGCTCTTCATACTTGTGCTCAATCTCAACGAATGTTGCTTTAAATGTTTTGGAAACTTCCGTAATTCTATCTTCAACTTTTTCTTCTTCTTCGATAATCTTTCTAGAATTTTCCTCCATCTTTTCGAACTTCTCGTCCATTTTTCTAGAATTTTCCTCAATCTTCTCGAACTTCTCTTGAATATTTCTAGAATTTTCTTCATTAATCTTTCTAGAATTTTCTTCCATTTTCTCGAACTTCTCTTGAATATTTCTAGAATTTTCTTCATTAATCTTTCTAGAATTTTCTTCCATTTTCTCGAACTTCTCTTCAAAATTTCTAGAATTTTCTTCCAACTTCTCGAACTTCTCTTGAATATTTCTAGAATTTTCTTCATTAATCTTTCTAGAATTTTCTTCCATTTTCTCGAACTTTTCTTCAAAATTTCTAGAATTTTCTTCCAACTTCTCTTGGTTGCTTTTCATTTCTTGTTGCAACACCTGTTGGCCATTTTGGATTTGCTGGAGCAAATTGAGCATCGTTTCTTCCATTTTAGCGGCAGCAGATCTTGTTACAGGCATACACAAGCACAAGCACTTAATTTAATCTTACTTTTAATTAATTTAATTAATCCCACACCTGACACCAATGTAACGTGATTTATAAATTCGGGTTCGATTTATATCAATATTTATTAAACAAAACTAAAACACTATAAAAACCGTACAATTTATATCGATTATTTATATCACACACACTTCGCAATTTATATTTCCGCGCTCGATCTCGTTCGGTAGTAGACTGCTTGCGATGTTCGGTCCGCAACCATTTATACACGCAAGCAATGTAAGTCAAGAACATTCGCGTAATTTTCCGGATAAGTCTGGAATAGTCCTATACATATCCCACTATCGCGCGCGTAGAAAATTCCAGAGCGCCAAAGGCGACGTCATGTCTGGAGCGTTTCCGTTACACTATGTATTATGTGAAGTCTGCCAAACTTATATCCCATGCACATACATCGAACATTTGCGACATACTTTGCCACATTCTATGGATATACAAAATCCCACGTGGAATGTGCATGGTATGCAATGTATATAAGTCTGCTAGGGAGGGGGGGGGGGGCAGTTTTACAGCGACTATATTTGAAAATTCAATAAAAATTAAAGGTAATTCCAATGAGGGTCCAGATGTACAAATGAGAAAGGAAAGGACATACAAAAGTTTAACCCCACGTTGTAAGGAGTGTTACAACGTCAATCAAGCCACTATGAGCTTAACTTGATGGATTCAACACGTATTCGTATAGCGACTGTACTCGCTTATCAAAGCAGCTGGAGCGCCTTAAGATAATATCAAAGAAAATTAGACACAAATTCATTAATTTACGTTTTAATAATTCACTTTGGGCAAAAAAAACTTTGCTAAAGAAACAAAACATTTCTTCTGAGTTAGCACACGAGTAAAAGCCAAAATGAGAAAATTGCTTGAGTATCGTCCCTTTGTTTCTCGTTTCACGTTAATTAAATGTTTCTTTTAGGATGCAAATTTCGTAGGTGTACGATAATTTTGAATAAATTTTAGCCGTAGCGGTGGTATGCATAATAAATGTCGTTTACTATATGACCATGCTAACAATTTCAAGTGGAATTCTATTCTCCATTCCAGGAAATTAATGAACCAACGCTTATTGTATAAAAATATTAGAATCTTAAATTCTTATTTTTATCGACCACCCTTTCTGATCCAGCGTATTAAAGTAACGTATTCGGATGAGTTTTGATATCTTTCTTGCAGGCATGACCTTTATAGACAATTTTATGAATGTGTATAAATGAGCATCGCAACTACAATTCGAGGGGTTTTGTAGCAAACCTCAGTCGTCGTCTCCAGAGTTCGCGTATGCCTGCTAAGCACTAACACAACTGTAAAAGCACGCTTCGGGGAATAATAAAGCGCGTTCATGCATTCGTAGCCGGTCTCACGATTTACAAAAATTGTAACTATTTTCCCGATATCCCTATGAAAAGCCTGCAAGCACGCCACGGAAATACGGGTGACAGAGAAGAATAACCCGTAATTCTTGAAACGACCCAATGGGTTTTTTATGGCCCATAAGTGAAAAACGCTTCACTCGCGATTCGAATCGTATTGTGGGTAAGTCGTAGAATGATCTGCAAGTGGAACTAACCAATAAATCACATTCACCCCTACTTGAACGCAACTCATTCTGGGCGACCGCCACTGACTGAACTAGCCAACGCGACAACTCGCCACTACGACAACGACAATGCCACAACACCCCAACGGATGATGTCGACAATGAATATTGAAAGAGGAAATTGTTACATGTACCCACTCTTTCGATCTCTTTCAACAATAAATTTGACAATCACATCGTTACGATTTATTGTAACGTGTAAACTAGCCTTAAAGGCTGGTTTACACGCTACGATATATTGGATATTTATGATTTCATAACGATCGAATTGTTACGATTTAACGTCGCATGTGAACAGATGATTGTATAGCGATTGGAATTGGATTTGATGGTTGATGCCAGTCGACATCAATTTCTGCGAATCGTAGCAATAAGTGGAACGTGTAAACAATAACAGCGATTCTTCGCTACGATTTGTGACCCAGTTTCACTTTTTCTTCACACAACACAGAGAAGCTAACTTTAAATTCCATCAGCACTGGGTTCATGTCGCAACTCGCAATTCATTCAATAATGCTGTATGAGAAAATGCCCTTTTCTTCAGCAACCACTGCATTTTGTTCTTCTTCTTCGCGATTTTTTCAATTTCTTCACTAAACGGAGGATATAAATAGACCACAATACTACTTCCTCCATGACGAAAATTATGCTAAACCGTGTTCGGCAAAGAAATTGGACCAAGAACTCGTTACATGTAAACAGTACTCACTCTTTCGATTTATTGGAACAATAAATTGGACAATCACATCGTTACGATTTATCGTAGTCGAGATCGTAGAAAAGAGCAATCTTCGCCATTGCAACATCGCCTTCGTTGTTAATGGACTTCGAAACAACACGTAAGTTCCTTTGTTTACATTATCCTTCGAAACTTTACCATATTCTAGTAGCCGTCGTGCCTACGTCAACCATATTCAATAGAAATTCATTTACTTTGTATTTTTTATAATAAACACGTTTATATTTTGTGTGTAACTGAACGATTTACTCTATATCATGTCATGACTATTGACTCAAGACTTCAACTTCGGTACAGGCAACGAGATTCGCCCTTGGGATAAAACACGCATTTTCATGTACTATGTAAGTATATGGAATTTGTATTATATATGAGAATAGATAAAGGGTGATTGTTTAAATTCCCTTTTCCCCTTCGATTTGTTCTACTCCCCCCCATGTAGATCAGTTATCATAATATTGTGGATTCTGTGCAAGATTATTGGTCTTACACCCATGGTACATTTACAAGGGCTGTCCACAAAATAATGAACAGGAATGTTGGCAAATCCTTAAATGTTGTGCTACTATCTTTTCGTAGATGTTTGAATATTTAGATAAACTTCTTTGAGAATTTGTGACATTTTTTGACGTTTCGTCAACCTTATCTGAAATAAACTAATTAAACAAATCGCATTTGAAATGATTTGAGAGTAACCATCTTAGACGATATAGTACATGGACTGCTAATTGTAACGAAAATATGATAAATATGGTCAAGGACATCGCCTGGGTACGTGAGTTTCACTTAGACAAGGAAAGAGAGGGGACCCGTAATACCGCATCCACGGCATGCGTGAATTTGACGCGAATTTCGAGACGACCGCCATATTTTCGGTGGCACTCAAAGCGCGGTGGCAGTGTGAATTTTTTGACATTTCTTCATTATTGATAAAGTTTGTGTGTGCAAAACTGTGTGATATAAACGTGGTGAATTGTTCTGCGTACAACTGTAAAAGTTGCAGTGGTCGTTGTCCAGCAGGAATATCATTTCATAGGCAAGATAAAAAACGGCACGTTGTCTGGTTTGGCTAAATTTAATTAAATCTTCATGGTAGTTAATGAAACACTTTTAAGGTCTTCATTTTCATAATCTTACAATTGTCCTATATTTTTGTGAATCAATAAAATACTCCTTTATACTTCTTTTCATTGATAATTTCTCGATTACAGTAAGCAAGTGATATAACCTGCAAGCGATATTCCAGTGACGGCGTGACTATCTAGTTACATGACGTAATAGATATGTACATGTTTGGATGCCTAACCCTTAGGCGACTGATTACTTTGTATGGAGTAGTAACTACAGTGTATGTTGCCTTTGTACTTACATGTAGTACGACAGATAGGATTTGGTCTTCAAAAGAGAGAGGTCATCGATCGATGTTCGAAGCAATACACATCGATCGCCGCCACATTCGATAAACACAAGATATCCTGAAGGAAGATCGTTATGATTAAACCCGTTAGGGGAGAAGACATCTCAATTCAATATTATCACAGTCGTCATCGTCAAAGGTTTGCTATAGTATCAACAGCTTATTACTTAAGTACAAGAAACTGAGGAAGGGGTTTAAAGAAATTCTTTTTAGACACGTTCTGTATTTGTCTTATGCGGCTATCGATTTCGACCTAACTGGTCATCTTCAGGCCGAGCGTCATTGATGAAGTGAAATGAATACAAAATTTTTTTACCGATGTTATATAGTAGTGGTCAGGAATGACAAATTAATGTACGAAAGAGTGAGATTGTGTATTAGTATTTTAAAAACGCTGCGTAGAAATGGTTACAATTGATTATCGAAATCAGGGCTCCGTTCGCCTAACGTTCCGTGCGGTGCGTCCAATTTATGGCTTTCATGGACATCCTGCAGAATCCACAATCCGTTGTTTAATAAAAAATTTAAGACAACGGGGTCAGTGATTGATGAAGCAGTTCCTGTACGTCAAAGAAACGCAAGATCGTTGGAGAATATTATTGCCGTTCGGAATAGTGTGCGAGAAAACCCCAGGCAGCCCATTCTGCAGAGTGCGCAAGAGATGGGTCTTTCTGGGACGTTAACTTGGCGGATTTTGCGCCGAGACTTGGGTTTTCAGTTCCCTAGTCTATGCAGACCAACCACAGTCAATTGCTGCCCTAAAGACCAGTATAACTCGCTTTCTTCGTGAAATTCAGCCCAGTTTAAGCGAACATGTCCAAAATTGGTCCACCACAATGCAACGTCCACAGCGGAGTCGCGGGGGCCATTTCACTGAAATTATTTTTCATAAATAATGTCATCGAATATCCTTTAAAATATTATAAAACTTCTGGTAATATCACTTAAACAGGTTGTTTTATTTCATTTCAAAGTTCGAGCGCTCTTAATGAAAAACCCTCGGAAAAACCCTTTACTTTCAATAATATTGCGCTTATATCGCGAACCCAGTTTCTGAAACGATCAAAGTCCAGTCGTATGTTTACGTTTATCGCGTTTTTTGTCTCTCTATTCAGATAAGAACCTAATATTATGTCCGACAACTGTACGCACAGGTTAATCATACCATGATGGCAGTATAAATAAACCGATACAACGAAATATCGAAGGATCCTCAGTATTACAATCAGTTTTAACGACAATTTATTTTAATCTTACAAAATACATTTTATAGTTAACAAAAATGCATCAAATTCATGTCTTGGGCTTTGAGATAATGCTCTTGGTTTTTTCCCAACGATCTTGGTGCATAAATAACGATTTTGACATGTTTTGATCAAAATCCATGTGGTCCATAAAAATAGATCAAATTCATGTTTAGATCATTGAGATAATGCTCTTGATCTTTTTCCCAACGATCTTGGTGCATAAATAACGATTTTGACATGTTTTGATCAAAATCCACGTTTTCGCCAAAAATTCATCAAATTCATGTCTTGGGCATTGAGATAATGCGCCTAGTCTTTTTCCCAATGATCTTGGTGCATAAATAACCATTTTGACATGTTTTGATCAAAATCCACGTGGTCGCCAAAAATGCATCAAATTCATGTCTTGGGCATTGAGATAATGCGCCTAGTCTTTTCTCAACG
Source organism: Photinus pyralis (assembly GCF_008802855.1). Classification (NCBI taxonomy): domain Eukaryota; kingdom Metazoa; phylum Arthropoda; class Insecta; order Coleoptera; family Lampyridae; genus Photinus; species Photinus pyralis. The sequence continues at coordinate 20,458,768 of NW_022170403.1, forward strand.
ATCCTGGTGCATAAATAACGATTTTGACATGTTTTGATCAAAATCCACGTGGTCGCCAAAAATGCATCAAATTTATGTCTTGGGCATTGAGATAATGCGCATAGTCTTTTTCCCAACGCTCTTGGTGCATAAATAACGATTTTGACATGTTTTGATCAAAATCCACGTGGTCGCCAAAAATGCATCAAATTCATGTCTTGGGCATTGAGATAATGCGCGTAGTCTTTTCCCAACGATCTTGGTGCATAAATAACGATTTTGACATGTTTTGATCAAAATCCACGTGGTCGCCAAAAATGCATCAAATTCATGTCTTGGGTATTGAGATAATGCGCGTAGTCTTTTTCCCAACGATCTTGGTGCATAATTAACGATTTTGACATATTTTGATCAAAATCCATGTGGCCTCAGAAAAATAATTTAACATTTTTGAATCACACACATGCGGTTATCAAACGTGCACGTTATCAACTCTTTCAGCATCAAGATAATGCGTTTGAAAGCTTTTACAACTCTAAATTCATGTGTAAAGAATAATTTTGGGTACATTTTGCTCTAAAACTTTTGACCGAGACCACAGAGAAGAGTTATATTGAATTGTTACACATCTAAGAGTCATAGGGAATAATCTAGCGAAAGTCCGAACTCGATACATGACCTAGGGAATGAAATATGTTAATTTTTATTATATTGAGTTCGCAGTTTTTCCTGTTCCCGATTCACTCGAAGTCGTATAACTTTTGTTCCTGTTGAACCAGCTTCCTGAAAATCAATAGCGTCCGTTCTTAATGTCCAACGTACCCGTATACCAAATTTCAACACAATCGGCCACTTTTAAAAAGAGTTAGAGCGCACACGGACGGACGGACGGACGGACGGACGGACGGACGACAATACAAAACTATAAAGGATCTGAGGATCCTTAATAACGTACACAACATGCGCGAAGCCGTTCTGAAGACGTGTTATAACATCAATGGCAACACGTTGCCTAAACTAAATTGTCTTGAAGTGTGTTTCACTAATAATGGCCAGTATTTTAAACATCTGGTGTAATTATTTTCATTGTTTTGTTGCCTCGAATAGATTTTGTTTTGTTTTTTTAAATTCATCACAGCCTACTTGTTTAAAATATAAAAACCGTTGATATAACTGGTATCATTCAGTAATCTTATGCTATGATAGCTCGTTGAAAAGAGAATTAAAAAATCTATCAAATAATTTAAAAATCCAATATGGCGCCTATTTAACTTTAGGAAGTTGGTAAATGTTCCTCAATGGTAGCCATCTTGAATTTTTTTAACATCAATTCTAAATGAAGCGTATCAAAGACATTAAAATACGAGTAGTACGTATGAATCCTATAGTGTGAGTTACCGTGCGTGTTACAGTTTGGCCTTTGCCCAAAAAGTCTTTATTGGGGAACTAGAAATAAAGATAGGGTGAAGACCCGGGGATCCCTTTTGAAAAACTATCCCAAAACCACCCCTAAAGGTGCATTTTTTAGTTTTTCTCAATTTTTTCAGAAAATATTATTTTTTCAAATGTCAAGAGCCCTAATTTAAAGAAAATAAAATTTCCTATCGATTGGTATACAACATGTTTATTTTCAACAAAAAATAAATTGTAAAATAACCCTAAAAATATCGCAAAAATACATTGGCTCTCGACACTTTATTCAATTTTCAACAGGTGAAGCATTGTTAGTTCCCTAATGTAGGTATATTGAACATTCAGGACTAAGCTGTTCGAAATATTCGAAATGATATATTAGGATAACAATTATATCGGAATCTACGCTTTTCACGAGAACTGTTTTTGAACCTGTCTTTAGAGCATGAATTATATGTAGGATAATTTTACCATCTGCTTCTTCGTGATCACATTTTTCAAACATCTCTGCTCCCGGGCCAACATGTCGAACAGTGTTTTCATGGGTAATGTAGAAATCACACAGGAGTCCTAATTTAACCTTTGAACAAGCAACAGTTGCTAGATATAGAAAAAGATCAATTTTATTATCCGAGTTCCGAAGAAAAGAAGTCTTAAAAATAACTGAAATAACTCAAAATAGTTACTTTTCTTCAAAATAAATAGATCATTAGAAGTTTAATTTCTATTTTTATTAAATATGGCATGGGGTCTAGCTCGTCACATTTTTTATTTTTACCTTAACTTTAATACCTTATTTTCGATTAGTTATTAAGTGATTATAAACATTGCATACACCAATCGACAGGAAATTTTCCTATCTTTAAATTAGGTCTCTAGACATTTTTCCAAAAAATCAATAGTTTCCGAGAAAATCGCACAAACATAAGAAAATGTACCTTTGGGGGTGGTTTTGGGGTGGTTTTTCTGGGAGGATCTCTGGGCCTTCATCCTATCTTTTTTCCTAACCCCCCAACATACCTATTTCCAGTGAAGGCCAAACTTTAACACGCATGGTAACTCACAACTCATTTTTATATGGGGTTTAATACCTACTAAGGGAAATGACCAATGTTAGTTTTTTTAAATTACGTCGAATTATTCGACATTTTGAATTTCCACAAGGAAATTTTAAATAAGCATCTGAAACTGCAAAGCATTGTCCATTTAACCAATTCTCTATCTTTAGTAATAAGAAAGTTACCCATGCAATCCCACGCGATCTGGGACACACTGTATATCGCATACAAAGAGTCAAACTAAGCCCAATACTTTCTTTTTCACTTAAGCAGGCACTTTTCAAGCAAATTATAATTCTTTTGCTCACTTAAAGTAAACTAAATCAAGGCTACTATAAATCTTGGTATTTGGAGCGCAATTTCAGCCGCCATTTTAATTTTTGTTGGCTTCAATATTTTTCATGAAATATTAATAAGTGAAAAAACGTATGTGTTACATAAAAATCATGACGACATTCTTGTTAAAAATGTGAGTTTTAGTCGCCATTTTGACCGCCATCTTGATTTGAGGCCTTACCAGTCAAAATTCGAGGTGGTGACAGGCAAAATCGAATCTATCACTGTCCAATTACCCTAAAACACATTAAAATTCTTTGTCCCGCGATTTGCCGTTAGAAACCTTTACTGAATTTCTCGCCTGGACTATACCTTTGTATTTTCCTGGAGAAATTTTGTTCAAAGCACTTGGAGAGGTTTATGCAATAATCGTCCGAAAACGGATAGTGCGAAATTGCTATTAAACAGACACCGACCTATACCACAAGAAACTAGTAAATGGTTTTGAAAATCGTGCTCGTTGTTGGGAATTTAGCAATTTTCATACACCGCTGGCTCGGAATCGCGGTAAAACAAAAATAATGTTGTTTTTACTTCCCGATGTTACACAAACCCGCTTTGCTTGTTTTTCAGGCATTGAAGGGAAAATAAAAAAGGGCCGCCGCCGTAAATAATTTATGGAAATCGTGGACTGATACAATTCACGTTTACAATCCATTCACGCAATGTCGTATACATTTTATGCACGTTAATTTTTCGTGAAAGTATCGTATAACAAATCGATAGATTTAAATAAGTAATTCGTTCTATATCCGTAGGTATTAATCGAGGCAGTTCTTATGAACTTTTAAGATCCAATCAATTTTAATTTTTGATCAAAGATAATTTCCAATTCAGTTCTGTTACAGTAGCAATTGCTACTGATGTCACGCAATCGGAGGTGCATGGCATTTTACCACATGTAAATAGAAATTAAAACACTTTCGAAGATTTCTTTTTTGTGGCTTGTGCTAAAAATCATCCCTTGAATTGTTTAATTAAGGAATGGCCCCCAAGTTACCTATTGTGTTTACAAAATGCATAAGCCTTTGTAATGACGGAATTGGTCATAAAAATAATGGTGGGTTCATTATCATTAGTTCACTATCATTATGTCGTTAAGAAATAGCCAATAGAAGCAAATGCATGGTTTCGTTGGTTAGCGACGCACAATAAACCTTTGCTTCTACTGGCTATTTATCAATGATGTAATGATAATTATTGTATAACGGTACGAGATATACTTATTGATCAATCTCCCTCAATTGTTATTTATGAAAATTGTGCATTAATCAAGCCATCGCGCAATGAAGAAGTGTAGGTAAAACCACCAATGAGCCATTATTAGAAAAACCTTGCTCTGCAGAAACCAAATTATCGGAAATCGGTCCAATTTCATTTTGATATTTAGCAGTTGTGATCAAATTGACTAGCAAGGGCATTTCCGAGCTTGATTATTTTAAAAGTCGACTATCAAGCATTTCAGTAAGGATTAGAAGAGCACGATTCGCTTCTAAAAACAATGTAGGCGGGTCGTTCTATTTCCTTTAAGCAAAAAGTTTATGACTACGACGCTACAAGTCATAATACGAGTACAACCCGTAATAAAAGTTTACAACATTTTTATTTACAATTTATTTTCAGACGGTTTAACTCGCGTACCTACGCCTAATGCACAATGCCGTTGTGTATTGCTGGCGCTATGCCCAAATAATGCAATTTTGTACCATTCATAATGTATTTAATTTTATTATGATACACCGAAACGTATTGAAATAATACCTACGTCTAGTCGCCCGTCTGACATTGAACTTTTCTTTCGCTTCGTCCACAGTAGTCATCCATTTTTTGCCGACTGAATGCCGTTAATTGGAAATTGTCAATTACGACTAAAGTTTTGATAATCAGGCACACCGGCCAGCGTGTGTTACAAATTACACAATTTTCCTCAACGAGCGCCTTTTGTAAGTGCTCTCGTTTACTATACTCGCTGCGGAATTTTACTATCACGGTTGTAAAGTACTCTAATGATGTAAAGATGTAAATCAACCCCATTGTATTCGTTCAATGTCAAGAGACATTTCGAAATCAAGGTGTATTATGTTTTGAATTATTTCATATAACGTAGACCGAGGTCGGGAAAATAGAGCAATTTTCCACAATTCAGCCCGCTTTGTTTCGCCCTTAATTGCTTTTACTCGAAATGCGTTTCAAACTCTCCTTCACCAGAACGAGTGACTTGATTTCGTTTTTGTTTGCTTTCGGCGCGGTAATTTAATACGCCACTTGCTGGAGCTAATTGAGATAATTTAGATACTAAATGGGACAATCTGTGTCTCTCAAAAATCGTTGCGGATTAAAAAAACCGCACGCTTTTGTAAAATCAAATCAGTTAATAGAACGCAATTGCAGTTTTTCTTTGATTTTTTCGTTGTTTTGGATTCAAATTTGATGATGGGTAACAAAACCGTATAATTTGATAGTACCTACCTACTTGTTTGGTTGCGAAATTATTGTTTCACTCCCGCCAGCAATCTCATTTGTTATACTTCACTTAGGAAATTACCCTTCCTCTAGAAGGAATAGTAAAAAATCAGGGAATTAATTGCGGTGATTGAGGATTCGTAGCCGAATTTAAAATTTGATATACCAATTATTTTTTAGAATATTTGCAATAAAGTATCAAAATAGTTGATCGCAGTATATAGGGTGCTACATTTTCTTTGCCACTCTGTATAACGAAAACGACGCCTGTCCTTTTAACGCAATTACCTACTCCTACACTGTTAATTTACTTGCATTAAATAGCTTGATAACAAAATATGCGAAATCCAAAACTATGATTTTAGGATCAATTTCGGTGGAGAAACGTTCAAATATCTTGCCTTAATGCTAAGTAAGCGAATTTGAGACATTAGAATACCATGCCAAGAGATATGCCATAGAAGTTGCTATATACAGTGTGTCCCAGATCGCGTGGGATTGCATGCGTAACTTTGTTATTATCAAAGATAGAGAATTGGTTAAATGGGCAATGTTTTGCAGTTTTAGATGCTTATTTAAAATTTCCGTTTGGAAATTCAAAATTTCGCATAGGTTCGACGTAAATTCAAAATTTCGCATAGGTTCGACGTAAATTCAAAAAAACTAAAATTGGTCATTTCCTTGAATGTCTCATATCATCGAAAGTATAAGAGATATAAAAAATAGCTTTATATAAAAGTTACTGTCTTCGATACGTTTAATTTAGGAATGATGTCAAAAAAAATTCAAGATGGCTACTTTTGATTTACCAACTTCCTAAAGTTAAATAGGCGTTAAATATGGGATTTTTAGATTACTTGATAATTCTCTTTTCAACGAGTCATCATAATATAAGATTGAAAATAAGATATACCAGTTATATCAACGGTTTTTATATTTTAATCAAGTAGGCTGTGATGAATTAAAAAAAACAAAACAAAATTTATTCGAGGCAACAAAACAATGAAAATAATTAGGTACATCAGAAGTTTAAAAAATCTGAGGCGCACTCATGAGAGGGGGGTTTGACCATTACAACTCCCTCCAAAGTTTTATATAAGTAGGCCTAGAAAAATTTTGATTTTTATAACATCACTTATTGACTATCTTATTATCCATACTTACATACCTACAAATTGTGGTATAACTGCAAACTATCTCGTCGAAAAAATGTCATGCCATTATCCAGTTAAACACATTTCAAGACACTTAGCTTTATTTTACACAATGTATTACCATTGATGCATTATCCCAGGTCATATTTTGTAGGTGGTTTATCCGCAAGAATATCGAAACTAACAGTTTTACCAGTCCGAGTATATGGACAGATGAATCTTTTTCTAACTGCGGAGTGTTCAAATCGACATAATGAACACTACTCGTCACAGGAAAACCTACATGTTGTAGTTTCACGCCGAAATCAAGTAATATTTTTTTTAAATTGCTGTAGGTATTTTATGGCATAATGGGAGGTCATGTAATTGGACCGGTAATCTTCGATGGAGCTCACCATTATTTACAAATTCTCCAATAAACTTCCTTAAAGGATTTTTCTCGACAACGTATGTATCGAAGAAAGGGTTGGTTTATGCTACCTACCGACAAGCTGTCTGCACTGGTCACAATTCACATCAATGGCAACACGTTGCCTAAACTAAACTGTCTTGAAGTGTGTTTCACTAATAATGGCCAGTATTTTAAACATCTGGTGTAATTATTTTCATTATTTTGTTGCCTCGAATAGATTTTGTTTTGTTTTTTTTTTATTAAAATTAAAATATTAATATAAAATATTTGATTAAAATACAAAAACCGTTAATATAACTGGTATCTTATTTTCAATCTTATGTTATAATAGCTCGTTGAAATATCTCTTATACTTTCGAAATGACCAATTTTAGTTTTTTTGAATTTACGTCGAACCTATGCGACATTTTGAATTTCCATAAGCAAATTTTAAATAGGCATCCAAAACTGCAAAACATTGCCCATTTAACCAATTCTCTATATCTTTAATAATAACATAAAGTTACCCATACAATCCCACGCGATCTGGGACACACTGTATATCAACGTTGGTGGGAAAACAGTTGCTCCAGCCTCTTACAAAAATTATTTCAGAAGTTATAATTCTGCCCCTATCTTTGGAGGGTAGGTTCGTCCCTTTAGCCTCTAAATTTGAAATATCTGCCCAGGCAGAAGCGTTTCTTGTATGTACCATTGCATGATTTTATCAATGTTTTTCCATACTGTTACAAACATAATTGCAGAAGTCGTAATTCTACTCCTATTGTTGATGGTTAGCTTCGTCCGAATTTGTAAGGGTTTTTTTGCAGAAGTGGCTGTTATGTTTATCATGAGTTTTTGGGGACCGTTACTAAAGGAATAAGGAGTATACACTTACTTACAGTACCTAGTTACTTATAAGGGGTAGTTTTTTGTTTTGCTCACCGTAATTAATTTATGCTGTCTTAGTGTCTTCATTACACTTATGCGTTTTACACCCTTTTTTTTTGATAAATTATACAACCGTGGAATCCCAGGCTAACTTCAGCGACATCCAGGACTACATTTCTGAATAAAACTGAAAAATCAACAAAATTTTGAGAATGGTGATATTGAAGCAAATTGAGATCGTGTCGACTTTCCAAAGGCGTCTGTGTCAATTTCAGTATATGAAAGACACATCTTGCATATCTTATCGATTTTGAAATGAAATGAAAAACCGCAACTGTCAGAAGTATAGGGAACGACCAGAATGAATGAAATATGCAATAGAAATTCTACCAGGAATAAAACTTAACAAACTTGAGAAATTCATTAATTGGTTTTGACAACAAAAAAGGCATTTCTCTGCATTTATTCATGTTGGTCGCGTGATGTATAAATAAACCCCGACGGTCTCGATACAAAATCTCGCATGATACCCCCTACTCACAAAAAAAATGCACCACTATCTTCGAGGATATAAATTCATTAGTTTCAAGTTAAACCCCTAGTCATTTATTACATCATTCCGTTTAGGGGAGGAAAAACGCGACGTTAATTAGGCTAATGCGCGAATTTTCTTCGTCGCCGATTGGGGTGCGACAGCTGATGTAAAAGGCATATGTCGGCTATATCGGTTTACCTTCGTACAACTCAATGGACACAAAAATGAAACTCCTGCAAGGTGTAATAGATCTTGGCACGCTACCGCAACGCTACTGCTGTTGACATATTATTTACCACAACTGTCGCGCAAATGGCCTCTATCCAATCTAATTTCATCCTACGCTACACACTTCCTGAGAAATTAAACGGATAATTTAATCCGTAATTAAAATATATTTCATCTCGTCTAAATAGAATTTTCTACAATGTATGCAGTCCAGGCGACTATAACCTATCGATTTCGGATTTTCATCCCCATAAACTTAACTGATGGAGATATGGCTTGAGATTCAATGGGATCCTGGCGAACTCTGATAATACCATTCCTTTGTGATCATTTTGTACCTCAAACTTTGTACTATTTACTACCTACTAGCACCAAATCTACCTACTGCAGGTAAAGTTTTGTATCAACCGTTACGAACGGCTAAGGGGGCGCAACTGAACGCCAAGAACCCTCTAAACTATAAGGTGCAAAGTTTGTTCTGTAACAATATGTAATGACAATGAAACCCTAATGTTTTTTTGCTCCTAATGATTGAAGTGCAGTAAATTTGATGCTTACAATACAAATTTGTACAAAATATGTACAATTGTGACATTGGTAAATGTCTACAATGACTCCTGTCATCACTGACAGATTGACATTAGTCAAAAGTTCTATATAAAAATTAAAATTTTATATTAACGATTTCGGGTAAAATTTAATACAAAACTCGTCACTAAAATGACACTACTAGTAATGTATCATTTTCTTGACTTTTATGTAAATAACTATTCTACTTTACTATGGATACAAGTGATACAACTCTAAAAAAATGCGGCAGTATCAATGGTTCCCAAAAGCAAACTTTAACAGATTTTGTGTATGAACACAAGGAAATGTACCTATGTGGCAAAATTTACAGCCATATACACAAAGCCGGCAAACCAAAAATTATGGAAAAAAGGTAACAGTCCTCTTAAACAGTATACCCGGGGGCACCTTTGGCGTAAGGTAAAAACTGTGTATGTGTTTAGTAAATGCTTTATTTATGAATGTTACATTTAGACCTGGGTTTATTAAAAAAAAATACCAAGGCCAAATTGTCTCGGGCCAGGAACTAGGTTGCCGCTACGGCGGGGTGAGTGGGGGAGGGGGGTTAATAATTAATGTCTCCATCAATGGTTTGGTTAATCTGAACAATCTTACGAATTTTTGGTCCGACAACATGAATGGTTTTTTTTCGTATAAAGGTTTGTAGTTCCTGTTGAGCATCCTGAATAGTGTTGATTATTTCATCCCACAAAATTACAATATTCTAACTCCATTCTACATTCTATTTCCTGAAATTCAAGAATCGAGACCCTGTACATCCTGGAGTTCCCCACGGATTACTTTCTCTCATAGTGGAAGCCTCTTTAAAAAATAGCTCCCCTTGAGAAAGTGGTAAGGTTGTCGTTCCTTCAGGGCTCATTACTAACATACTACCGCCCACTTAAATGCAATTTGTTCTTACAAAAAAATTAGTTAAAAACTAAAAATTTCTACTTTTGTACCCTCCTTAATTCTGGAATGGTTCACTTTAGCAAGATTATATACAGAGTGATTTTTTTCATTTTAAGCATTAGGATCTCGGGAACCGTAAGATATAAAGATTCGGTTAAATGAGGAAAGCGTTGTCGTTTTAAGAGCTTAGTCAAGATATGTTTTTGTTTTTCGAATTTTCATTCTTTTTTTATAATTTTTGAACTATAATCCAAACTTATATATTTTTTTAATGGCAGTATTTTGTTTATTGTTTTCCATGGCATGGCGCGATCTATTTTAATAGTGTATTGAATATGATTATTAATTTAACTTTTATTGTTAATTTTCGAAAAGGGCCTTTAAATATGTCAAATGTGCCACAGTTACACTATTACCACTGTTTAATTACCTATCTCACTAGATATTGTTTTCCATGGCAAACTCTGTTTACTTACCTCTCAATAATACGAAAATTCCTGCAACGCGTTTATTTATAATAATAGTAATAATAATATATTTTAACCTTTTTAGCTATTTAACAATAAATGAGGCAAGTCAGTACAAATACTTTTGGTATATATAAAATAACAACAGATAAAACACGAATGAGACATAGATAGACCAACAACAATTTAGAAATTAACTCATTACAACAAATACTATTAAAGTAGGTACATTTAGCAGGCCTTATGCCATTATAAAGAGAAAAATTTGTCCTTTTTAAAAATGTCAAAGCCAACTATGACTACCATTTAAAAAAATTAAAGTTTGTATTATAACTCAAAAATTGTAAAATATAGAAGGAAATTAGTATGTTCATCATGTTAAGCATTAAAATGTCTCAAACTTTTATTCGTGTCATATTGCTGTATTTCTAATAATACCACTATTCTACACAGTTAAATGAAAAATCACTAAATCTGTTTTTCGCTCATATCTAGTAAACTGTGGATTTTTTTAAAAAACAAAAGCATATCTTGGATAAGCTCTTAAAACGACAACTCTTTCCTCATTTAACCGAATCTATATGTCTTATGGTTTCCGAGATCCCAATGCTTAAAATGAAAAAAACTCACCCTGTATATAAGACCATTTTTGTTTGAAATTTACTGTAGATTATTTTTGTATTCAGCACTTTTTGCGCTAAACCGCAGTTTTATAAATATTTAAGAAAAACGAAAAAAAAACTACTAATTTTTCTCCCCTCTCCCATCCCAACCCGACACTTAAAATGATGTAACTTTTTAGTAAACAATCTGTGGACTGTATAGAATGATTTGCAGTTGAAAAGAAACTTTTACTTTGGATGTTGAGGTTTGGGTCTAATTGCACTGTACAACCAAGAGGGAGTTTGATTCAAATTTGCGCCTTCACTTCAAGAAAATCGATCACAAACGAAAGCACGTAATACTTTTTCGACAACAGAATTTGAATTGTTCTTTAAACGTGATGGTATAGTGACATTTTTTTACTGGTTTAATAGCAACAGTCCAGAAATAAATAATACAACTTGTACTTGAATTGGCAATGTATCATCTGGGATCTTCGTAGACCACTTTACCCACCAGAATTACTTTTCTGTTTGTTCAGCATTCAGCTAATCGCTTTCCGTTTCATTCCTGATCATTTTTAGCGCATTTCCACAAAAATAAAAAAAAATGCGCTATTGTGGCCACTTTGTCCGTCCGTCCGTCCGTCCTCTCGTTTTGCGACGCTACTAGTTCTTTATCTTAAGAGCTATTGTTCTACTTCTTTCGCTATTTGGTTCGTTATGGTGTCGAGGCTTATACCAAGGAAGGAATTTTTTCTGCGTTTATTGCTAAAAAAGTTATTGTAAAAAAAAACAAAAAAACGTTCTCGAATAAACACGTCATACATCTCGGAAAGATTACGTCACATCCGTCCCTTTCGTGGCGCCGCGATGTTTATCGAAATTTTCGGAATGTTCGCTACAATATAAAGATTCGATTTGAGTGCAAACCACAGACTAGCGCACTTTTTTTGAAAATAGCTTACATGATTTTCAAAAGATAATGACACATCTAAGTATAAACCTAGAGATTTAATACTTGAAACTTGTTGTATCGAGGAACTTTATTGGCTATCGAATTCTGTGTAAACAATTGCATTAAAAAGCTTTTCTGTGCATTAAGAAGTAGGTAGGTTGCTTTGTTCCAAATAACGAGAGAGGTTGCGCAATGAACCTTTAACTTGAGTAGCTGCCTCCGATTCCGTTCTTTCAGCAAATAATAAGGTTATGTCATTGGCAAATGCAACATGACGATTTGAAAGTGGACCCATATTACCCTTATATAATATAGTATGAACAATAATGGACCCAGAACACTCCCTTGAGGAACTCCCTTATTACTGACAAGCATGGAAGTGTTTTACCATCGAAATGAACAAACTGCCTTCTGTACTGTACCTCGTTAGAATAAACGGAGATGGTAGATATGAAATGGTGTTACCTTGAAAAGAGGGAAATTTCATTCTATACAGGCTGATTCAAATACGATAACCCCCAAGGACATCTCGGAAACTGTAAGAGATAGGTAGTTAGTTTACATTGATTTGGTAAATTGCTTAACAAAGTGCCGTTTTGAAACTGAAAAACTTCCGACTACTTTCGGAGATATCCTGAAAAAAACGAAATTTTGCAAAATCACCCTGTAGTGGTTCGATTGATACTTCATCATATTAAAAATTGTCATATTAGTACTTTATGCTTATACTTTCACTTTTGAGAGAAAACAACTAGAAATGTACTGTCGTCGGTACGTGTTGGTTTTCCCACACGAACATCTAATAGGTTCCATTTTCAGTATCCTCTTCCGCCCTTAATCGCCATTTTATCCTCGGAGTAATAATTTCAAATGAAAATTATTTCGCTTAAAATGTTGTTCGTACAAGTAATAGACTCAATTTATATACTCTGAGGGCACCATATTAGTTTATGGTGCCCTCAGAGTATATAAATCCGCAAAACTCATAAAATGTTTATATATCTACTCTAATCCATTGACCATAAATCAAGATGCCTTCGAATTCAGCTCTTCCAAAAGGGAGCGAAAGAAATAATTACTAAAACGATAAAAGTTTTCGGAAAATTTACTCCTCGAGTTTGTGTCAACGACTCCGAATGATTTAGGTGCTGGATTTCCTTCATTCCGTTTTTCCATGGAAACGATTGCAATTGTAGGTATATTCCAAAGTAAGATTCAATTTCGAAATGTAGTGCACGCTCGGGGAGATAGACGGAGCAGATTAAAATTCTATTTCCGGAATGTTAATAACTAAAAGCGTAATCTCGCAACTGGGAAAGTCATACGCGAAGAAATAATTTCGTAATTTCTGTGCACCAGAGTTATAGATATAGGGTAGTTAAATTTAAAACGTGCATGTCCTTGTAGTCCGCCGCGCCGCCTTTCTTTATTGAGTGAGGATTTTGGCAAAATGTACTTTACAAATTTTCATAAATCGTCTGGCACATTTACACATGTGATTGTCGTTTTTTTTTTGTAGCCGAAACACCAAAGAGAAACGTTCACTAAATTAGCGAGGGGGGTTTGCCAATTCACCTGAAGATCAATGCGATACAGATTTGGGGGATTGCGCTTTGTGGCGAGGTAAATTAAAACCCTCGGCTCGAGCGTTGTATAATTTTCCTTTTGAGCCTTTTGGTGTTCTTAAAATAAGTACCCACTCTAATGTTTACGGCACATATGCTAATGGTAATTCTATTTCTGTTAACTTTATTACAAATTATTTTCGGCCGATGAGCTTCAATTGCTAAATCGTGTATTTTTGTGATGTTAAAAGATGAAATTACCTTAATTTATCAACATTATTAATATTTGTAGGAATTATAGTAATATTGAAATATTTATTGGTTCTTTTATAGTACGTATACTTAATTGTTTCGATCGTTTGGCAGCTTCGCCGCCCAACTCGGCTTACAAAAACTGACGTCCAAATTTATTAATTCTTTAAATCTCGGACGATAAGTCACATAGTGTGGTCTAATTATTATAACTAAGAGAGATCGTTAATTATACCAAAAGATGCCGCGACCATACAATTCGTCTTGTCTCAGTTGGCAACGGTTTGGCATGGAGAACGAGTGTGCGTGTAAAGGATTTTTCAAATCGACACTCTTGGAATGTTAGCGCCACCAAAAATCATTTTGTCTAAAACTGAAATTAGACAATATCCTCCGCTTCTGGAAAAGTTCAGTCGTTCGCTGAACCTATCCCTGGTACATTCACGAAGATAAAGCCATTCTGTTTCCAAGATAACAACAACAAAACCTTCCTTTTTTCCAAAAATCGACTGCACCAAAATTTCTCGGGAAAACACTTTTTCTTATTAATTTTTTGTGCGTAGAATCCAAAACAAATCGTACTTTTTCGATCAGACTTCTCAATCAAAAGTTATAGACTAGAAACCAAATTCGAAAGAAATTTCAAAGGGCTGTAACTTTTGAACTAGTAGCCCAATCTTGGAATTAAAATTCTGTCTTCGCTATAAAGGATCAAAATATCGCCATCTCAGCCGTTTGTTCGAAAATAATTTTTTTATTCAGAATTTTTCGGGTTAATATAGCCGGAGCTCAACACGGAATGACTACAAAAATCTCCCTGAATGACGACTCTAATTTCTTTCTGATTAATGAACGCTTACAAAATGGCTTTTTACTAATAAAGATGGAACCAAAGTGCTGGGATGAAAACGGTTGGAGATATCGGTTTGAAAGTTTTAGGACTTAAATAAGATGTATTTGTGCATATTTTAGCATGAAAAGAAAATTTTTATCCCGTATGATTTTTTGACACGGCCGCCATTTTGTTTCTTTTAAATGGTAACACATTGTTGGAAAGCTTATTTTACCTTCATTACGAATATGCAATAGGAAAAATACGGTTACGCAAAATATCTACTAATATTAAACGAATACGGTTCAGTTGAATCCTAATTATGCAAATAATTCGAAAACTGTTTTGTAGATTGTTTATCGATTAATAATTCTAGAACTTAAATATGCACAATTTATAACAGCGCGAAATATTCACTACTTCGGCGTTGAAATTGGAACTGACTGAAATACGATTCGATTTGTTTACATAACATACGCCCTTGTTTGTCGAAAGTTTTCGAACGCTTCCAAACGAGTATTCTAGAATGTTCTCTAACAAAACACGTCATATTTTCCGGAAAAAGTGCGGCACATCGTTACCACCGTAAATACAAACGGTCACATCTGCTTTCGTTTCTTATCGCCGATGACTAATCTTTTATGGCGCCTCTCGGGACTATTCGCTACTTAAACTTTTCCCCTTTTAAGAGAAATGGAGAGAAATTCTTGTACTCACACTTGAGACAGTATAATATAAGTACTTAGTCATACAGGATTTCCGGGACGTTGCTAGAAGTTTCAAACGAGTCAAGAAAAAAATCTGAAAATTTCGGAATCAATAAAGGGCAAGATAACGGGTCATAAAAATTGAATTTTAGTTGGTTTCGAAATTTCATACACTTGGGAGTTTGGTTGGGGGGGCAATAATCCCAAAATTTGTTAAATTGTACCAGTTTCAGCAGACACGCATTCTCGATCTTACGCCACTCGAATTTTTTCTTTTGGGGGTTTGCAAAAATTAAAGTGTGAAACAAATCTAGGAACAATAAATGATTCGAAGAAACCTACAATATCACTAGGGATTTGGTTCAAAGGGTTCAAAATTCCAATTTTGTTTTGAGGATGTGTTTCTTTTTTAATTACCCCTGACATGAAAATCCGCATCGCAAAAAGACAAAAATTTATTCCGAAACACATGAAATGAAAATTAAAATAAAATTCCCGATAGAAAGAGAAGCTTACAAAAGCTTGTTTGTACAAATCACCACGCACACAGGCGTTCGACAAATAAACTAAGAAAATCTTAAAACTACTTTTTCTCTTTTAATCCTAATAATCTGGTCGTACAATGATTTGCGATAAACAAGGCGCACTTAACTCCATTCAACTTTTCTTTAACCCACAAATCTTGATGAATAAACAACCTTAACTCAAAAAATAAAATGACGAATTGCCGGTGGCTCTTGTCACTAACGACCAGATTTTAGAATTAAATAAACAAATCTAAATAAACCATTTACAAAAGCCATAGATTTTAAACAAATAAAAATAATACGCAATTACAAACAATTCTAAAAGGAAAAATAACAATGGGACAAAACTCAAATGGCACGAAGTAATTCTCTGTCAATTCGTATATAATTCCCCCGATTCACGTTTAAAAAGTTGAAATATTCTCACATACGGGGTGTCCCCTCAGCATTCCCGGTATTTAAACCGAAAGAACGTGTACATGACGTTGTGTACACAACAATATACAGTGTGTCCCAGGTAGAACGCACCATAGGGAAACGGTAATGCATTTTTAACCATAATCGTCATGAAACTTTTATTTGATGTCAGGGAATTTTAATTTCTATGACAGAGGCAGACCGGACCACGTTCTGTTTGCGTTCAACCTGGGACATGCGGTGTACAGATAAAACTAAGAATGAAATTTTTGGCTGTCCAAAGGGCTCCTGGCTGGGTAAGCTCTCTCAATTTTTCTAGCTTTCTTGTTTTTCTGGGCTTCCTTGTTTATATCGGCTTCCTTAAATGTTTTGGCATCATCGCGTCGCGTTTATTGGCCTCCTTCGACTTTTGCCACATTAAGTATAAATTCTTGCCTATATTTGTTCTTCGTTTTTTTTTGTTTTCCTAATTGTCTTCAGATTTCTCGAACCTTTCTTCGTCTTGTTCGTTTTTTTTTGTCTATCCAATAGTATTCGAACAGATCTTCGTAGCGGATCCGACTCCGTGTCTCAAATGGCAGCAGAAATGAGCCCTATTATGTTAGAGCAATTATTGCATTTTGAATGGTTTGCCTATAGTCCGGGCGACAATTTTGATATCTTCACTTCTAACGACAAATCTTGAAACATTTTGGTGACAAGTGTTTTTAGAGTAGGTAATTAGACCCTGATGAATCCGATTTTTCCTGTCAAATCCGGCTACTAAATCCCCAAATTAAGATTGCCCCAAAATGGCGGCCAAAACTCACTATAAGATCGTTTTTTCGTTGTAAACAAAAATATTATCACGATTTTATCTAGTACGTTTTACTATTTATTGCTATTTTATATAAAAATGTGTAGCAAAAAAATCAAGATGGCGGTAGAATTTTAAGTTAACTAATTTCTTTAATTGCGAAGAAAAAATTTGCATTTTTTTATATGGGGGTGGTACAAATTGGTTAAAATGAGTTTATCTATCCACCATTGTTAATAATAGTAATTTTCAAAAAAAATCAATCATAATGGTTCCCAAAATGCCGGGTATTTTTATGACTTGATGATATTTTAATAGCAAATTATCGAAATTTTTTTGAGTGCAGAGAAGTATTAATAATTTAATTTTGCAAATAGACCGCCAAATATTGTTTACACAACGTTTAAAACACGCGCGTAATTACCTAAGTACCTTCACGCGAATTTGCCGGCTACAGATGCGACTTTTTTTTATTGAGGTTTGGGAAACCTTTAATGGTCTGGCGAGTTTTAACTAGTTTCAAAAATGTGCCAAATTCTTTGACAGAACAGCTTCCTAGCTTAATTCTTCACCGTTTAACGTTTTCGCACGCTTGTTTACTTTTGTTTGTGCTACTAATACTTATTAATAATAATTCATATATTGTCTAAAGGCTAAACAGAAAACTCCTTATCCAATCGAAACGAAAGAATAGGAATGAAATTTTATAACTTATCCTTACGTAGAGGGTACGGATATAGAAAGTCATTAAAAAAAGTTTTTGACAGTTTTAGATCCTTTATGCCTAATGTTTTTTGCAAAATTTTAACGAAATCATAGTAACCGTTTTTGCGAAAAATTTGGTTTAGTTTTTTAACGTTGACATTTTTTTTTCAGTTTTTTTATAATAAAACCTGGCACAATTTTTGTAGGTTATACACAAAAAAATAAGGTCTTTAAAACACTTTAATAAAAATTTTAGGTTGCTATTTGAAAAAAAAAAGTTCGATGCCGTTGCAGTGCTCTAAAATTTTTTTCAAAAATCAGGCCCGTTATCTTTCGTTTCCGTATGCTTAATACACATATCCAAAATTTGAACAAAATCTGTCGAGCCGTTACCTCGCACGCACGTACACACAGACGGAAATAATGATTTGTACAACTAGAGAAGAAAGTGAAGTTTTTCAACTCGAGTTGAAAAACACTTTCTTCTCAAGTTTTACATATAATTTTTTCTGAAATCAAAATTGAAAAATTATCGTATGCAGTAATACACATAGCAATCTAGATACGGGTATGTTTCAATTTTAAATCTCATTAGTAAGATTAACCCGGCAATTGTTTTTTTACTTTCCTCACTAGAGAAGAAAATCACATTTTCTTCACCCTTTTTAGAGACGAATGTAGTTATTTCTAAAGTAGTTACGGAAAAAAAATTTTCTTCTTTAAGAATTTGCTTAAAATGATCTAAAACGTTGGCGACATTTAATGAAATATTAACATGTCCAAAAAATGGTAATTGCAATAGCCGCCTAGCTTATTACCTACCACGTTTGAAGTTTTTTTGAACATAGAACCTATTGCACCTTGTGACAATGGAAGTGATGAAGACGACATTCGGACAAATGCACGTATTTTGTGGGCGTTAAACGCTTCGGGAAATGGTTTAGTTTTCAATTAATTGACTGGAATAAGTACTATTTTAAGTGCAACTGAAAGGCGAAAAAATCTATTTGTTTTGTTTTCGGTTTTATTTTTTTGTGCAGAATTTGTATACGGTAATAAACAATATGATCAATAAATAAAAAGAAATGAATGAATTTAAACGAATAATAATTATTTTAATACTAGGTATATATCGGATACAAAGAGTCAAACTAAGCGCGATACTGTTCCGCCATCTTGTCCGCCATTTTTGAAAAATGATAAATCAAGTTATTGTATTTCTTTTCCACTGAAGCAGGCACTTTTCAAGTAAATTATAATTATTTTGCTTACTTAAAGTAAGTAAACGAAATCAGGACCACTACAAAACTCGGTATTTGTAGCGCTATTTCAGCCGCCATCTTAATTTTTGTTGGCTTCAAAATTTTTCATAAAATAGTAATAAGTGGAAATTACCTATTGACGAAATTCTAGTTAAAAATGTGAAAGTGAGTTTTAGTAACCATTTTGACCGCCATCTTGATTTGAGGCCTTACCATCCGGACTTCGAGCAAAATCAGATTTATGTGTCCAATTATCCTAAAAACATATTAAAATTCTTTGTCTCACGATTTGCCATTAGAAACCTTACAATTGCGCCTTACTGAATTTTTCGCCCGGACTACTAATACGGAAGTTTAACTGTAGGTAGGTACCTACTAATGGAGTTAATGGAATTCAATCATAAATAAAAATGTCTGTTTCAGGAAATGCTTTTAAATAAAGCTTTTGACTTAGACGATCAATTTTACCTTTCGCAGGTCAGAACTGGGACAACGGACGATTTTAATTTAGAATTCATAAAAAGAGAAACCTGTATTTGTCACGCGAACCAATAATTTAATTAAATTTCTAACATTTCGTAATAGCGGTATCGAAATGAAATCTTCTAAATATTGAGGTACCTAATTCTGATAAAATTCTTAAGTGTGGGGAGAGGTCTAATGTGAAGATTAGACGCATCGTTTTTATATAGCCAGCCTGTAGGTATATCAACAAACGATATGGAAAAGAACTGGATACGATCTCACTCCGATTGAAGAAATTGGTGGTATGTGATCACGTTAACCCTCTTGAACTTGCCACAACACGCAATATTAAAGAGGATATCGCGTTTTTGTATAATTACAAGGTATAAATTAAGTTCGAATGACAGTAACTCAAAGAAAATGAGGAAAATTATCACATAAATTTTCCGGAGTATAGCTATTGTAACATAAAGAACACGAAACACCCCGTTAATTGCGATACGCTAAAAAGTTCGAGGCTTAAATTAATTATCGTCGAGGGCAAAGATTTAGAATTTTCGCCAAGTTTTATTATAGTATTTAATCGTTCCCCAACCGGGACCCGTCCAAGCGTTAAGTTGGTAACCACCAGAAGAGCCTCACCTGCTCTATTTCCCAGAGTGCGTGAACCTCCACCGGTAGCGTATTTCTCACCGGTTCGCGTGTCGACTAAATTATCTGAAAATCTCTCAAATATATAGCAAAACAATTAATGGTCACAAGCTTGATTTAATCAATGTTGGGTTAGGTTGGCCGCGGGAGCAGCCCGAGGGACGATAAGATGCGGAAATCAATATCTGGCAGGCCGCGAAGTGAGCCCGGCTAGAATCCCTTTGGTGGCCATAAAGCATTTAGGGATTATTAGGAAGTTTGTAATTGTATGCCTTCCCAATTTTGGTAACGCGACATTAAGCGTGCACGTTCAACCCCGCGTCACATTCAGAAATGTCTTCGTCTAGAGGCACGCCTGACCTATTTGTTGGATTATAGTTTCCATCGTTGTCAGTTGCAGATTAGTTCCAACTGGAGCCAAAGATATAACTGATGAAAAATCTATACAATGCGAACAAGTGTTTTGTTCCACCTCGCTCGAATGTAACTACTGCAAAGCGGCAATGCACGTGGTCTACTTGGCAGAGTGACAAAATTGAGTCATAACGAGTATCTATTCTACCGTTAAATGGATATTGTTGCAAATTTACAGCAGTTTCCCTGCAAACACGTACGAATTTAAAAAGGCCACCCCTTGACTTCCACAACGCTTTTCTGTGTAACCTGCGCCTCTACTCGCTTCAAACGTGAACCGCTTTTCATTTTACCCACCGCGTTGGTTAATATTTTCATAGTTTCCCTTCCGGTTTCAAACTAACCTTCTCTAAAAATAGATTCCTCAAACCTATATCTACGTTGGCACACAACGTCATCAATAAAACTAGTAGAATCGGAAAGGATCAGTTTTCAAAATATTCTATATAAGCCTTGAGCGCGTGCCAAAAGCCTTACCCATTTTTTAATGGCATTACATTGAACTTCAATACAATTCCTAGCTAGTAGAGCGTTCTGCTTCTGTTGTAAGCTAATGGTTTCCCTAGTTCAAGCAATAATGGCCTCTTCTAGTGTAAGCAATTATTTCCAACTCAAATCGAATGTTAAATTTTCCAGTGCTGGAAACTATAGCAAATCTGGTAGTGAGTTTGTAATTGTAGCACCTCAGTTGTGTAATATACTGATCTCATTTTTATAGGATACTACTTATGCATAGTATTCGGAAGGGTAGTCGGTTTTTTCAACATTCTTTCCTCTACTTTAATCTTAGTGTAAAGAATAGAATAGTGAGACAACCTCCATGTACGTTTTGGAAACCGCTTATTTAAGAGTTATAGATGTCGCGCGCGTGTCAATATTACCATCCACTAAAGATTGTTGGTAAAAAAATACAGATTCTTTTCTCGAAATGATTACGCTACTCAACGCTAGTACTGTACAGAAATCTGCAACATGAATGATAAATAAACTACCGCTCTTTTACAGCAAGGTACACAGGACAATGAAGCTATTGTTCATGAGCGCGGGTATGCGATGATGTCATCCAGTATAAGATTACAATAAATTCTGTATACACATTTGATTATTTTTGTTCGCAGACTTTTAATCTCCTTTCCTGTGAACTTGATAGTTGTAATTTTTCTTAAAACTGGTTAAAATATTTCCCATTCAAATCTATGAAAAAAAATTTCGCCAAATGATCTGAAATACGGGCTTTGAATATTTATTATGATTTATGGTTTACTTAATAAATATACATTTTAGAGCAAAACTTCTGCATATCGACCCGAAACTCTAATCAGAATACCAAATTTTGCTTCAAAACTGTGCTGAAATATAATTCGTACAAAAAGGGTACGAAAACTCAAAAATTTCATAATCATTATTGTGTTTTAATGTCAGATAATAAACCTTCTTATAAAAAAAATGTAATGCTCTATACGGAACAACTCATACCTAGCTAGACTCATACCGTTGAGTGAATACTCAATGCTCATACCTTTTCCATAATTTCCATAATCTCGAATTGGGTAACGCAAGATAGTTGATCCATAACGGAGATGAGCGTATACACTGTGTCCAAGATAAGGATGTCTATCATGGGGATTTCCGAAACCATTCAAACCATAGAAGGTATGAAGATAGTCTAATTAAGGAAAAGTTGCGCAATTAACCACCATACTTTAAAGAAAACCAAAAAATTCCGATATCAGAAAAACAGAAATTTCCCGATTTCGTTTTTATTTTTTTCTGATGGCATTTGAATAGATACAAAAAAATAACAAACACTTTGTCATTGCCAGTGTTAACAAACACTATTTCGGTTTAAAAAAAATGCGCTTTATCTGCACAAGAGTTGTGCACAATCTATACTTGTTTGTATCTGTTCAAATAACATCAGAAAAAAATGAAAACGAAATCGGGAAATTTGGGTTTGTCCGGCATATCTTTGGAACCGGAAGTAATAGAAATTTTCTGGTTTTCTTTAAAGCATGATAAATACTTGGTTTGTGCAACTTTTCCTCAAATTGACTATCGTCATACCTTCTATAGTTTCGTAGATCCCCATGATTAACATTTTTATCTTGGACACAGTGTATACTGTAGGTTTCGTATCGTTTGTGTCCGTCCTTTTTACCGCGCCATAATTCGGAAACATGGGCGAATTTTTGAATTCCGTGTTCGGAAACAGTTAACTAAAGGCTACAGTTTGTCGACATTAAACAGACAAATCGGTTAGCTCATCTCAAAGCAAGCGCGTACACTCAGGCTACAAGTACGATACTTATGGAGGTTTATTACCACCCGCACGTTAGTGAGGGAGGTATTGCATTGGGATAAAAAAAACTACCTCTACTTTTTTGACGGAAATACACCAGAAATCCGAATCAAACAAAATCTCAATGATGTCGGTCTGTCTGTCGGTTCCGTCTGTATTCCCATTTCTGACTAAGCGGCTGAACTCAATTTTTGTACACATATTCTTAGACATGAAGATGAAAGAAAGGACTGAAAAGCTTTTGGGCATAACGCGCATGCGGAGGTGTGCGGGTGGTATCTGTGCTAGTCTAAAACACTATTAATAAAGTGGCTTTAAGAAATGTGTTATTCAACGCCATATTCGAAAAACTTTCACAACTCCTGGGGGATAATCAGGAACTGTAATCATATCTATGAATATTTTACTTGGTATTTGGAATATGATTGATCCTCCTCCTCCGTTGCTAAAGGTGTAGGCTTTATAACCAGTGTGGCGCTGTCTAAACTCCTTTCTAACTCTTCAGGAGAAAATTCAGTATTCAGTAGGTATCAAAAATAAATAGTACCATAGAGGAAATACAATTAGTACCTATCTGTTTTTACAAGTTGCTATACAATTTTTATGACTCTTTAGGAAATACTCGAAACTTTAAAAATGGTCACCAATATTTTGTTCTTGAAATACGAAAAAGCATCTTTCTGTTTTTGTTCTTATCAATCTTATCACAAAATCTCATTACAGAACGGTTTATAATGATTAAGGAACTCCGGTTGGAACTTCAACATTTCACCAAAAAAATGTACCTATTTTGAGTTCCAATTTCCAAAAGTAACTTCTATTGTTATTAATAAAAGTACCTCATACACCCTCAACGGTAAGATGAAAAACCGGCGTTTAATCTTTTAATTGTAAGGTTTAGAGCCAATAAATTTATTAGGAAGATAAGTAGCCGAGCTATTGTATCAACATCATGGAATGTATCCAGAATGGACACGTGATTGGGGCGTAAAAAGACTTGAAATTTGCATTACGCAAAATAAAGTTTTAAAACTAAAAATATGAACATGGTAATTCCGATACAAAAGAATCCTCGAAAGCTTTCTTATTATAACGTGTCAACCCTACTAGTTTTCCTGTTATAAATTGCCTATCAAAACAATTTTAGGCATTTACATTTAAGTGCAGTTTACGTTAGGTATGTCATTTTGCTTAGGATTTCTCTCGCGAGTTGCAATATTTTCGGCTCCCATCATACTTATTCGTAATTGTTGGTAGCAAATCGGATAATGTAAACAGAAAACCACCAAAACAACCCCTAACAAAACTCGAAAGAATAATCGTATGAAAAATTGTACGGGAAATCGTAAGCAAGATCACGTAAAGTAAACTGCAGTTTAGATTAGATATTTTCAAAGTTATTAAAGGAGTATCCCAAACTCTAAGCAGAACTAGAAAATTTCACCAAAAAATAGGACAAAATACCTACTTCCTCTGGTAGCTCTTGGAAGTTGGAGTTGACAAATATAACTATTTTTTCTTGTAAAGATTAGGATCTTTGTCTGTTTTGGACAACGCCTCAATCGTTCTAAAACTGTTCGTATCAAGATTTGTTATCATTTTATTCTTATAACTACATATAGGTCTTCTAGTATAAAACCATTCGCAGGTAGCCGCCCATTGCAAAACTTATGTCTTTTCCTTTGCTCAGTGGTAGAGCGTTAGGCTTATACAGGCGGAGGTCGGGTGTCCGAGGTAAGAATTTCCTTAGATCAGTTTCGAGTATTCTGCCGGCTACTCCGAATTAGGTTTTCCTGCAGTTTTCCGAATTTGTAAGGTCGGGAACATATAAATAATAAGAAAACTATGCAAAATCTTTGCTTTTGAAACTGAGGAATACGAAAAAAATCCTTATGTAGAGACGTACCTATAGTTCACGTTGAACTGGTTCTGTGTAAAATGTGGGGTGTCCCTTCAATGGCACTAAAGTTTTTTGTGATAAAGATTTGCAACTCTCTTTAAAATAGGGAAATGGCTATTTTAAGAACTGTTTCGGTAGTTTTGTTCTGAGCAGAGTGCAGAACCGCAGGCGTATACCGGGATGGTGCCTTGAACAACGCACCATAGGAAATTCAATAGTAATTTCTTCATTTCTGATTATTGGCTTCCCTAATTATTTTAGAGATAAAGTCTATTTAGGTTTTTTGTAGAGAAAAAAATTACGAATCCATGCATACTATGGCTTTTAATTTTTTGAACTTTAAAACCCAGAAATTGCATAACTAAAAACTGGCGCTTTTAAGCAAATCAGTGATGCCATGGTAGTTTTGCGATCAAACAAAGCTCACTGATGGCGCTAATGGGAAATACAGACTTTATAAACGCGTCAGTTTTTAATTTTTAAATTTTTACTGTTTCTGAATTAATAAAATAGAAAACAAAAGTATCTACAGGTTCGCAATTTTTTTCTCTACAAGAAACCTAAATAGACTTTATGTATTTCTAAAATAATTACGGGAGCCAATAATCGGCAATTAAAAAATTACTATTGAAGTTCCTATGGTGCGTTCGTCAAGTCACCACCCCGTATAATAAGATTGAGCTATGTACCTATAAGTAAAAAGTGATTTCATATTTGGCAATTCTTTTTGTATTAATTTTTGGGGGAGCTAATTTAATGATTAAGTAATAAGACTGTAGGATTAGTGATGATATCCAGAAGAAGTTCACCTTTGGCACAATGAGAACCGCCCTGGAACCGCCTAAAGAAGACCCTCCTAAAAAAACTCGTTCTAAGGTTTTGTTTGAACTTTGTTGGAGGCATCCAGATCCATAACTCGAAATAAAATTGTCAAGTTCAGAAGAGCCTACTCCTACAGCTATTAAATTGTTCGCACATTGTAAATTAAATAACACAGGAATGAATTTTTTTGCGTGCGTTCATCTCGTAACATTTGAAATATTAAGGTAGGTTATTTAAACGAGGTCTGTCAACCGGTCTGTAGAATGTGATGACTCAGTTGACGTACTCGAGAATGTAATAAGAAAGGAGCATTATCGTCGGAATGTTTGCATGGATTAATTTACCTCTTTATTTTTCTTACGCATAAAAATGAGATAAAAGTAGGTATAATATTCCTTCTGTAAATTCGCTTTGCAAAACGCGCCATCTATTCTAGTGTAGCGCCAAGTGGCAATTTATTGTTAAGAGTTTGTAACATCGGTTACTTTTAAAATCCACGACTTCTGCGCCCCCCTTGCAGATTGCCGCGTCCAGAACTAAAAAATCTCGATGTCCAAATCGGTTACCTTTTTTTTCCGTAAGGTTGTTTCACTATTCTATTCTTACACTATGGTTCAGCTTATACTGAAAATTACTCAGTTCTCTTCCACTGAACCTATAGTGAATGTTTAAATGGCAACATAATTACTATAAAATTAGTATGAAAAAAATGAAACAAATATGCAACTATTATAAAACTTTACTGACAGTAAGTAAACTTTGTGTTCCAGGATGCAGTAAAGCTTCAAAAAGTGATGCAAATGAAAGTTCAAGAACTACTTGACATAGATCAGGTAACACACAGAGTCACTAACAAAAATCGAAAGGTATGCTACTGCACAGCTTTATGTGTTGCTTTATTATTTGAAGCATGTTCCTATTAGAGATTGTAATTTGTTTCGTAGTTACGTTATATTTTACAGGTAAAACAAATTTGAATGGTTACATGAACATGATTAGGTGTGGTGGTGTACCTTTTTTCGCATTTAACTTAGTTTTTCTTTAAATCGCACTCATCTCATGTTCTACTATTCTTTCATTTACTTTAGAACATTTTCGATAATCGATATTTTTGTAGGTGGTTTTCTTTTATCATTTTACAGTATTTTTGATTTGTATTTATTAAGCATAGCTGCTTATATATCATTTGTGCCATGCCGTTTTGTTTTTCCAATTTCGTTTATACTCGTAGGATACAGACAGTGATGCAGATAATGAAGACAAGGTAAGAAGGAAACCTGGCGTGAAATCAAAATTATTAATGGGCATATCACCGGGCCGGGGACGTCCGCCAAAGGACTCCGTTCCTCTAAAAAGGCGCTTGCATAATCTTGCGAAGTTTATGTTAGACTATGTGGTATGTTTTATTAATCATTTATTTAATTCAAGTTAATTTGTTCATGTTCAGTATACATTATGTAAAATTTTTCTCGTTAGTGTGAGGATGGCAGAAAACCGATGTTGGCATTCATGGAGAAACCGTCGAAAAAGTTATATCCTGATTATTACGAGGTGATTGCAGAACCGATTGACTTTTTGGAAATAGAGGGAAAAATAAGAGCCGAACAGTACTCCAATGAAAGCGATTTGGTTAAGGATTTTAAACTCATGTTTGCAAATTGTCGTCAATACAATGAAGAAAATTCAACGATTTATGACGATGCCAATTTACTCGAGCGGGTCTTGACTGAAAAAATTGGTCAACCCATTCCAGTGGTAGTCGAAAAACATGAGAGGAAAACTGTACCTCGAATGTACGCATCTTATTTTACACAATTGTTGTTTACCTGATTCCCATGTTGCAGAGCACGTCCACGCAAGATTCAAACCCCAACTGAGAAAAACTGTAGAACATTATATGAAACTATTCGAGATTATAAAGAACCAAAACTAAATCGCCAACTGTCACAAATATTTATGAAATTACCATCGAAACTAGTAGGGCTGTACTTTATAATAACTTGTTACTATGATCTATTTTTAGGATTATCCGGATTATTATGAAGTAATAAAAAGTCCGATTGATATGGAGAAAATTTCGCAGAGGGTTAAAGCAAATTATTACGAAACTTTAGACGATTTAGTGAACGACTTTAATGTTATGTTCGACAATGGATGCAAGTATAATGAACCTGATTCACAGATTTATAAAGACGCATTAATTCTGCAACGTGTCTGTTTGCAAACAAAATTGCAACTCAAAGAGGACGATGATACCGTTCCTGATGTTCCTGCAGCAATTCAAGATCTATTACTGAATCTTTTTACTAACGTGTATAACCATCAGGATGCGGAGGAACGCTGCTACTCGGATTCAATGGCCGAACTTCCTGAGCATGACGAAGTCGATGGAAAAAAGTAAGACCACTCCTGTGTTTTTTTTGTTCTATAGCGCTTTTTGTAGGGTTCGAGCACTTTCGTTGGACTTAATAAAAAGAAGACTGGATAAGGGTTTGTATAGGCGTTTAGATACGTTTCAAGATGATATGTTTGCA
>NW_022170403.1:20486972-20509411 GCF_008802855.1 Photinus pyralis
AGCCACGTGAAGTTGGCCCCGCCCAGTGAAAATATTTGAACAAAATTATAGGTACGGTTAGTGCTACGTTAGTGCTGTTTAGTGCTGCAAGGGTAACGTTAGTGCTGCTATACAAAACGAAAAAAATAAAAAAAATCGGGGTGGGGCCAACTTCACAGTCAACTTCGCCTTATCGAAATAATGTAGGTATCCTCGGTTAGTGCTACGTTAGTGCTGTTTAGTGCTGCAAGGGTAACGTTAGTGCTGCTATACAAAACGAAAAAAATAAAAAAAATCGGGGTGGGGCCAACTTCACACTCAACTTCGCCTTATCGAAATAATGTAGGTATCCTCGGTTAGTGCTACGTTAGTGCTGTTTAGTGCTGCAAGGGTAACGTTAGTGCTGCTATACAAAACGAAAAAAATAAAAAAAATCGGGGTGGGGCCAACTTCACACTCAACTTCGCCTTATCGAAATAATGTAGGTATCCTCGGTTAGTGCTACGTTAGTGCTGTTTAGTGCTGCAAGGGTAACGTTAGTGCTGCTATACAAAACGAAAAAAATCAAAAAAATCGGGGTGGGGCCAACTTCACACTCAACTTTGCCTTATCGAAATAATGTAGGCTTCCACGGTTAGTGCTACTTTAGTGCTGCTCTACTAACAAAAAAAAACTTTTGCCAACCTCTGTTAAATTTGACTAACGTATAACTTCCATGGAGATAATTGTCAGTACAATTGTTTCCATGGAGATTAACTGTCAGTTAAATTTAACAGAGGTTGGTAAAAGTGGCCCTTAATTGAATAATATGTTTGTCTTGGGTTAGACTACGTTAGGAATTTTGAGTTTTCAGTTAGTTCAAGGTTCAACACTGCTTTATAAGTGTTAGCTTCAACTGACCGTTTTCGAGAAAAATAAAAAAAAACGAGAATTTTCACCTTTGACCTTGAATAACTTTTTTTAGCACACACGGGATCTATGGGGACTGGCGTACCCATGGTCTCCACAAATATTTAGCTATGTCGGAGTTTTTCTTATTTGAAATGTCTATTTTGACCGGACTATAAATTAACTGCAACACAGCATTAAATTAGCCGTTTTGTTTGCGATAATTATACCTAAAAATATTATGTTTAATGAACTTAAAAAAGTACTTTTGTAAGCTATTTATAAGCCGATAAGCGCTAAGACTAAGCTAAGACAAACTTCTTCATTTTTGTTAACTACATACTCCCCTAGTCCTTATATGCGAATATGAGATGCATTTGCTTTGATATAAATTCATTAAGTTATTATATTATGTCACCTTGAGTTCATGAATCATAACGTAATTATTGTTATAACGACAGATCAGCGTAAGTTTATATACCTAACTTCTTGTAGGTTGGATATTGAATGAGATTTTACAACATATTTTGTGTAATTACACTAACAGTTACTATGTGCATACTACATACTATACTTGCCTGTTTTGCAGATTTTTTTCAATACTTCACCTTTAAGAGTACCAGTTCTGGTGGTTGTAAAACTGAATGTTTTAATCCCTTTTCTGCACAAATTGTCACGTCCTTTCTATTCGGCAACATTGTTCTACACCATAAAAATGTTATACACTATGGATGCAACTTCCTGTTATTACAGTTTTGCTTCTCAGCGCTAAAACTGCAAAGCATTTGTTCTGAAGTGTTGTATTAGTTGAGGTCTTCTATATAACGTTCATATATACACTTTACATTCGATCTTAATGTTCAAATAATCGGTAAGTAATTGTATACAACTCATTAATTTAAATTATACTTAAAGTGCGCATCACTGGGTGAATTACTGAGATGCTTACACAATGAAATCACTCTGTTATCAACCTATTTTCGGCACTGTTATATCTGACATAATTATTTTTTGCTTACCTTATTACCGCACAATTTTGCAAAGACTTGCAACCACCACAATTAAAGCACAAACTATAACTCTACACAAACGATTAAGCTTTTAAAATTATGACTCTGTATAAACCTAAAGTTTACTTTGACGATATAGTCGAACAGTTTTTTGCAATAAATGCATTAGCTTCTGCAAATAGTCCAGTTTTGCTACACTTAAGGAATAAACCATTTTGTTTGTTAGCAGCTTGGTTGAAGTAGTTGACTGTTTTTTAGGTTCTTATATAAACAATGCCCCGAAAAAGCACTGTTCCAAAGGAGTACTTACGCGAAGTGCTTGAAACTTACGAAAGTATTTTTCTCCACGAGATTCCTGTTCCCAGTGATGGTGTATGGCAACAAATACAATCGCTCCATGCTATACCAATGACAACAAAGGCCATTTATACATTTGCAAAGAAAGAATATAAATGTGCAGTAGAAGCACCAAATATAGATCAAGAACAAGATAAATTGGGCGAACAAAGTGCAACTGATAGCGACAACGACGTAGAAGATGATCAACAAAAACATGGGTTGAAGTTTGTGGTAAAAATATCATCAGCGAAGTGGAAACTTATAAAACCGATAGTATCAGAGTATAACAGGACCGATAAGACAAGAATAAATAAAACAAAAAAATATGGAACTTTAAAACCGGGGATATGGACCGATGTTATAAACGATGCTATTTACAAAAAGAAAAATTTACCATGTAGATTAATGTTTAAGCGATCTAAAGTTGCTATAAGAGAAACTTTTGATACTTACGTTACCTTTTGGGCAAATTGCAAAGAGTGCAACGCAATGATCGTAGGTAAAATACAAGAAATACCAATTCCAGATCAAGATGTTTTGATTGAATGTTTTATCACTGGAAATACAAATGTGCAACATTCAAACAAGAAACGTCACTTTGCTGGCGAAACAAGACAGGCAGTTTCAAAGCATTTAGCAGAAAACAAGGTGTCTGTAAGCTATTATCGTAAGATGCAGATATCTGAACATGATATGGAACTGTATGAAAACGAACCTAAACATTTTCCATCCGAATCGGTTCTACGAAAGGCGAAAAGTGAATACCAAGAGAGTCAAAAATTAGATGTAAACCCCATACGCGCAGTTTTGCTAATGAAATACAGTGAAGCGTATAGCAACTGCATAAGGGATATTGGTCTAGACAAATTTCATGTATTTTATTGGTCAATTAATCAATTAAGAGTTTATAACAAGTATTGCGAGACGGTTTCGACTTCACAAATATCAATCGACGCAACAGGGAGTCTAATAAGAAAGTTGGACCGGCCAGGAAATAATAAATCAGGACACATATTTTTATATTGCGGAGTTATTCATTTGCAAGAAGGTTCAAGTGAAACTCAAATTCCCGTAGTTCAAATGTTATCTGAGAAGAATAATACAGCATTTGTTAGCTACTGGTTAAAGGAATGGATACGTTCTGGGGCTAAAGTTCCAAAACAGTGCGTCTCAGATTTTTCTTCAGCATTATTAAGCGGAATCTCCAATGCATTTACGACATCAACTACTATTCATGAATACCTAAATAACTGTTTCAGTGTTGTGTTTGGTCGTACACAACAGCTGCCTGAGTGCTACATACGTACAGATGTTGCGCATTTAATTAACTTTGTGAGGAAATGGAAATGTTTTCAAGGAAAAACAAAACGACACCGCGATTTATATATACGTGCTGTTGGGCAGTTGGTATTTTGTACTGACTTTAACAAAGCTGAAGAAATTATTAAATGTGTGCTCTTAATATGCCAAAGTGAGACGGAAGGGGTGTCAAAAGATACGAATAATTTAACTCTTTGCGAGATTAAGAAGAGATGGTTGAAAGAATCACAAACTGTGGAATATAATGTATCAAAATTTGCAGAAGCCTTTGACAAGTCGGAAGACGAAGAAGGTATTGATATCGTGCATGACCTGTGTGATGAGATCGTAGATAGTTTTCCTGAGTGGGTAAATGTATTACGCATGAACGTTGCCGAGACGTTGGAAGACTGTGGAGATCACGACAATCTTCACTATTTACCCTCCTTAGTAAAACCATTTTGCGACTTATGCACCAAGTTACCACTATGGACAGCCATAATGCAACCGTACTTTCAATATGGTAAGCTTAGTGCTAGTAGTGCATCTGTAGAAAGTTACTTTGGAGAACTCAAAAATCAACTCTTCACCAAAGGACTTTCTACTGTGGACCAGTTTTTGTTGACACACATTCAATTGAATGAAGGATCAATGATTATAAGCAGCGCAAAAAGCAGCCCGCTTCCGATGAAGATGTCAACACGATCTTTATCGCCAAACAGTGAAGAACTCCACGCTACGGAAAACTGGAAAGGCAAAGGATCCCACAAATCTAAAATTAAAGCAGTGTATTTAACACCTGCATTAAACACTACATTCAAAGATAACCCTAAATCGTTCTGTAAAACTATAAAGTGCGGGTTTCTAAAAAATGGCAACAGTTTTGACCTAAAAAGTATTCGTGTCGGTGGAATATCCTATTCCGTAACAAACACGTGCGCCTTTGATAGTGTAGTGCAGGGTTTGGCAACAGCCTATTGTGATAGTGAACATTTTAAAACTCTTTTTGATGAACACACTAGTGACTTTAATGTTATTGTTAAGAACGTGTCTCACAATAAAGTAAACGTCGGTACGTACGCATCTCGTTGCAAAATCCTTAAAGACATTTTTGATCAATGTATTTTATATACAGGTGTCGTACATGTAGATTGTAATTGTAACATTACTTACATCATTTCAAAAGTAATGCAACCAACGTACACAGAAACAAAAAATTGTTGTTCTTCTGATACTAACAGTAGACATTTCTTTTACGTTACGGTTGACAGCAATATTTTTTCTGAATGTGTTGCAAATTTATCACTTGCAATTGAAACTCCTCTACGAGATATAGAAAATAAGAAAAAATGTTGTAGTAAACCGTACGTAAGGGAAATGGGAAAGTTCGGACACGTAGTTGTTGATATTCCTACCCTAAATGGAGAAACCACGTTGATTGAAATGTCTTTAAAAGATATTCCTTTGTCTATTACATTATTTGATTGCACATTTCAATTAAAGTGTGTTTGGAACTTCATTTCTCCTATGAACGGTACCGAAATAGGTCATTACACTGCATTTTGTAAGAGAGTCAATGGAGAATGGGAGTTATATGACGATTGTCAAGCAGGATCTCTTGTAATTAACCAAAATAGAACTGTTACACCGCATGCTCTGTTGTATACAATATAAAATATTTTTTGTATTGTGTTTTTCCTCGTTATGCATAGCAGTACCTACAACTTTAGATAATTTAACATTCTTCGCTGACACCAAGGTTAGCGTAAAATTATATCAGTGTAGTTTACCCTAATTTTTTCACCTTTTCCATTTAGTAAATGAGTACAAACTCACTCGCCGCGGCTCGCGTGGCGTAGTTGCGTGAAAGCTCGACTTCGCACAGCACCCGTGTGTGCTAAAAAAAGTTATTCAAGGTCAAAGGTGAAAATTCTCGTTTTTTTTTATTTTTCTCGAAAACGGTCAGTTGAAGCTAACACTTATAAAGCAGTGTTGAACCTTGAACTAACTGAAAACTCAAAATTCCTAACGTAGTCTAACCCAAGACAAACATATTATTCAATTAAGGGCCACTTTTACCAACCTCTGTTAAATTTAACTGACAGTTAATCTCCATGGAAACAATTGTACTGACAATTATCTCCATGGAAGTTATACGTTAGTCAAATTTAACAGAGGTTGGCAAAAGTTTTTTTTTGTTAGTAGAGCAGCACTAAAGTAGCACTAACCGTGGAAGCCTACATTATTTCGATAAGGCAAAGTTGAGTGTGAAGTTGGCCCCACCCCGATTTTTTTGATTTTTTTCGTTTTGTATAGCAGCACTAACGTTACCCTTGCAGCACTAAACAGCACTAACGTAGCACTAACCGAGGATACCTACATTATTTCGATAAGGCGAAGTTGAGTGTGAAGTTGGCCCCCCCCCGATTTTTTTTATTTTTTTCGTTTTGTATAGCAGCACTAACGTTACCCTTGCAGCACTAAACAGCACTAACGTAGCACTAACCGTACCTATAATTTTGTTCAAATATTTTCACTGGGCGGGGCCAACTTCACGTGGCTAGAAGGGAGCCTGGAGGTACTTTTCTGTTCACTTTTTTATCGGCAGAACAAAATCTAAACATTTTGAGTTTTCCCTGAAATTAATTTCAGTAGAGATTTCAGCATTGGTGTGTGTATACTCTGTTGTGACTCTTTTGTAAAAAAATACGGTTAATGCGCATATTGTCGCCGGAATCTGATGGTGCTTGCGGTGGACGAAAATATGCCTAGGGTAGTTTATCTTTATTATTGTGATAAACCAGATTATTTATGCACAAAAATGTAATAATTTAAATGCAACTTTTTTATATCAAAATATATGTACAGAAGTATTCCAAAATAATCGGTATATGTCATGCCATTTTTAAACTTCTTCAAAAAACTAAGGAAACTGGAATTCATTCCGTTAAAGAATTTTAAACCGTTCGTTACCAGTTTATAGGTTTAATTAACGACGATGAATACACGACCCATGATGCTATTCGTAAGGAGGCTAACTTTTACAATATACAACCGATCCGAACATTAGTTCCTATCAAAATCAATTATCTAATGCGAAAGCCACCCCTAAGTTAAACAAAATTTCATTGCCAATATTTACCGGTTTACTAAAAGAATGGCCATCGTTTTTTGATCTTAGTCAATGAAAATGAATGCTTATCTAACGTGGAAAAACTCTACTACCTCGTTCACGTTTTTACGGGAAGAAACAATAAATTTAATTCGCGGTGTACCAATAACCAATGAAAACTATACCATCGCATTTGCGACTTTGGTAAAACGATATAATAAGCGCAATTTAGCCACAACGTACTATCAAAATCTACATACCGCACCCGCTATGTAACGCAGTGGCGGATTTAAATTTTTTGCGCCCCTATGCACACCGATAGATATGCGCCCCTCCAAAAATAATCTTTAAATTTTAAGATGCTAATAAAAATCAAATTATAACTTGAAATTTTTAAAACTAATATGAAAAGAAATACAGTTCCCCTAAGATTAAGTTTTCATACACGTCAAAACTTGCATTGTCGATTATCGTTCTTACACTTACAGTTTGTTTAAACTATCATACCAATTCCAATTTATTTCATAATTTTAATTAAATTTTTTTTTCATTTGTAACTTGTTAGGGCACTTATTTTAAAACCTAAAATATTCTAAAATATAGTGCAAACAAATGCCACTCCCTAAAGCTGCCGCCTAGGTACGTGCCTAGTGTGCCTATATGTAAATCTGCCACTGATGCAACGTCCTTCTGCTAAGGAGCTTTTTTTGCCTCTTAGACAAGTTTTGTGAGAACGTCAAAGTATTAATGCAAGCTTAATTTTCCGGTTGGGGAATGGGACCATTATTTTATCTAATTGTTTAATAAAAAAATTAGACTCCAAAACGCGTCCCCAAATTAAATACGAGTTCAGTTCATCAGATAATGAACGTTGTGCCTTTTTAGAAAACTGCCAAAACTTGAGCCTCCGCTCAACTGATCAATTCTGACTTCTGACTCTGCAAAACTTAAACTCGAACCAATGATAGGCTAATTAAAACATACATTTACTACTAAAAACACTAGCATTTTGACCAGTGACAATCATAATTCAGATTCAGAAAATAAAGTAGGTATATACGCTAAAATGTCCCTTTGTATTTTTCCTTTCATCAGATTTACAAATGTTCGCTCTTTTTATAGAAAAGTCCACAAAATCGCTTCCCGTTGGCCGTTGCCCAATCAGCTTAATGCATTCCCTTCATAAATCTTCAAAACGTCAATCAAAAATCATCCAATCTCCATGATCAAAACCAACTACGAGTAATTTGCAATTAAGTGGTGTAACTATTAACGCAATAGATAATGTTTGTTCCACTGTAATGTTATCTACAGCAGTTGTAAAAGTAAAAGAAACGGTAAATGGCGTTTTGAATTTTAATTGATTCTGGTAAATTGTGTGATCAAAACTCTCTAAACCTTCCCCATATAGTTTTTATTCGTTGAAGTTTTTAAAAATAAAAGCGACTATAGTTTCGGCGTACTGCCATCATCAGGCGACTAGAAGTTTATCACAATATAGCAAATTTGAAAACATTAAGAGCTAGTACTTACTGTAAAATTTAACAGGAAAACGGTAAGTTACAAACGTTGAAGACGAATAAGACGAACATGTTGTTTTTAATTATTAACTGGCCGAAGCCAAATGAAACAACCTGAAGGGTGGTTAAACCGGAAAGGTTGTCCTAAGTTTTCGAGGAACGATGGATCCAACCCAAAAAAAAAAAAATTGATTCTGGTAGTTATTTCAGATATGTTTCAATCGCTTAGGCTTAAATCGGTATCGTGCTCTCGTAGCAATTGAACGTCTTAACAATTTGATTTTGATGCAATTATAGTGCGACGCCTAACCCAAGTTTCGTTTACCATTAAAATAACTGGTCTCATATAAATAACTTAAAATTAGCTGATCCAAGTTGCCACCATCCGCACACCTATACAGAATATGTGTGTACCAAATTTGGTTCCAATTGGATATGAAAGTTTGACTCATGCGCGATTCTGCTCTTCCTTTTACGTCTATACGAATATGTGTACCTACCTAATTTGGCTCCGATCGGTTCAGCCGTTTAGCCGGGAATGAGAGTACAGACTGATTCGGATTCCTCGTGCTTCAAAACTTGTGTATTTCCGTCAAAAAGTGGGACACCATTTTTTACCCCGATGCAATACTTCCCTTACTAACGTGCAGGTGGTAAAAACAACATCTAATTTATTGTTAAATGACATTCTCCTATGTTGGCCCTAAGCTACAGCGAGATATATTTGACGTGTAGGTCTGAACGTTTGCTGTTATCCCGTTGCCTTTATTTGTGACATAAAACAAATGTACAGACAGGTCCTAATGGAAGCTTCGCATTATCAGCGGATTTTGTTTTTCTCCGCTCGATAGTGTCTAAGAATATAGACTGTTACCTATGGAACATCGTCTTCGCCCTTTTTAGCTTTACTAACTATTCAAGAATGTAGCTAATATTTACAATTAACAATATCCATTGGCTTCTAAGATGTTAATAGAGGAAATACTTTGATGGCTGGTCATACTCAGTCTCTAGCGCAATGAAACTAAAGAACGATTCTTGTTCAATTGTTGGGTTTGGGAGGATTTGAATTAAAAAAGTATTTTATTTACAATGGAATACCTACTCACAATGATGTCTTTGGTTACTCATATGTCCCAAAAGACACGCCGTGTTCAAAACGTGGTACCCTTTCGGAGATTGGTAGTGTAGTATTTATGATCCTTTGAGTTCTTTGACGCCATGCACATTATTGGCTAAATGCGTTATGCATTAACTCAAACAGCAATTAAAAACGTGTCTTAACAAACGAAAATGCGACGTACTTTCCTGATTATTCTTAAAATGAACAAAAAGTTTCAATGCAGGGAAAGAATCTAATTGCCGTGATGTCCCGTCTAAACGCAGTTTGAGAAGTTAGATGAAGACGCCGTTAGGGAAAGTTTAAACTCTAAAGACAACATATTAAAAGTTTTTACGGTCATAATAAAAATGGAAAAAGTGCTACTCCCATTTTAATGTTTAATTCCACATTCAAAACTTTTGAATTATGTTTTTTGTCAAATGTAAAAAACGTCGTAAAAGCGAACTTTACGTCTGGGATAAAGCTGGTTTATAGAATGGCCGCATTTAATCAATGTCGTGATGTGAAAGTATAACGCGTTAAAATTAGATGAAAAAGAATCAAAGCCTGGCCAATTTTGTGTGAGAGTAATTAAAAACACCGAAACACTGTTATTATTTAAAGCAACACCTAAACGCGAAAAGTTAGAGGGATCCGAGAGCATAAAAGTTTTATGAATCATAAAGATGTTGATTTAGATGCTGGCATTGTTTTGGTGTTCGTGTTAGATAAAAGCTGTTTGGTATTTTGACAAACAATATATTATTCCACCTCGTATAGGTGTACATTTTATACAAACGCCTCGATTAAAAAGCTGCATCAGGAACGGAAAAATAAACCTTTTCGCATCATGCTCAAAACGTGTGCACCACGAAAACCGGGGGCAGTATCTTTATTATTATTATTATATTTATTACACCCATCGAGATACAAATGAAATATAAACCGTCACCCTACACAGTATTCAACATTAACTTAAGTTACACAAAATGTACGAGTAAGTAGGTATATGTATGTTTGTCTACTCCACTAAGGTCCACTTTTTAGATCACAGCACATAATTAGTTTTCCTCCCAACATTCGCCCCATGTTAAAAACCCGTCTTTATTTAGTGAGCAGAACACGTTATTGATGCCCCACCACGCGACGAATTTTTCGATAGAGTCTTTCGATCTGTACCATGCGAGTTCCGTGATTATTCTTTTCTTGATTCGGGTAGTAAATATGTCTTTAAAGTTTGGTGTGCGTTTGTCGTTTTCTATGTCTTTAATTGTAATATTATAAATGGTACTTTTTGCAAAAGATATTAGAAAATTTGCTAAGACTTCGGTTTCCTTTTTTCCATACAGAGTGTCCAAATAACCTATTATTTATAAAGCTCGATTTGAGTCGTAGTAGAGTACTTTGCATATAGCTACATGTTGAGTTCCACATTATAAAGCAACATATTTTCGGTCAATTTCTACATGTACACTTCTATCTTTTTATTATACCATGCTTCTATCATTAGAATGTAGAATACATCTATAAAACTATCCTTAGATTCTTTTAAAACTAAACAATTAAATTATTCTATGTTTAGGATAAATACACAAATATATCATAATCATAAGCAATGAATTCCAGTAAACATATTTCCTGCAGTTTTATAAAACCCTGTAGACAAAATTCTCGAATAAAGGGATTATACGTGTTATTACAGGATTCGGCGATTAAATCGATTTAAACACAGAACATGGATACTTTGAATTTTCCACAAATACCTAAAACTTATACCGGTTACGTAAATGGAGAATGTAATTACAATAAGCATCACTCGTTCGAGATTACAAGACAGAACATCATCGACAAATACATATCTTGAACGGTTAGTTAAGTTGAAGAGAGCACTTTGAGTAGATATAAAATTCCGTTGCAAATTATGCAAATGGCATCATCAAAGTTGAATTTTTATTCGAATACAAATGGCACTGCTCCACCTCGCTTACGTGGAATGATTTAATTTTTAAAAAGTAACGTTACAAAATGACGCAATTGGTCACGTAAGGGGGTTAACAATGGTTTACGTAACGTTAACGATATGATCAATAAAGTTTGATTTACGTGACAAAATTCATATTCGCATATGCTATAAAAGTCGTTAGCTTTTGTTGTACACAGAGAAAGTGCATATATAAATTTCATATGACAGTGGTCCTCACATTTGCATGAAAAGGAATTGTAGTTCTACATGGAACGTTTGTTAATTTTAATATTCAAAAATACAAAATGACTGTGTTTAATGATCAAAATTCGAGGAATTCCTTCATCATTATATGAACGATCTTCATTTAATAAGTAATGATATCTGCAAAGCATTTTCTTACCTAACACTAGATTTGTAATGGTTACTTCTTCAGTCTTCAGTAACAAGAACCCAGAGGTTCACATACTTTGCTATGAAATTTCTTTACCTTTCCCGTAAAAAAAAACTTGTCACCTACCCAGATGTACGTCGTCGTTCAAATTAAAAGGGACCATTTATTAATCGTAGACACGTTTTTACTTTCACATCAGTTTAATTTATTTTTACTAAGTCACTTAAGCAATCCATTCTAATTTGTCATATTTTTATTATAAAATTCTGAGCAGGTCCTCTTTTTACACCGCAATATCTATAGTAAATTATAATTGTATTGAAATTCAATTTATGGTATTGTAAATACATTCCGAATGGACTTACGAGGTAATTTATTTATAAACATTTTGTTCCTAAAGGCCAAATTTATTCGCGCTTTCCCGAACCCTGAAATCTTTCTTGAAATTCAACTTTCCTCGGGTGACAAAAATCAAAATTCGAATATGAATTTCACCCCACGTTGCACGAAAAACAAGCTATGTATATTTTTTTTACCCAAAATCGTCCCGAAACCTTATTTTCATGCCTACTTTCTGTCAGGAAATATAAGTTTCCATGACAGAGGCAGAGCAGACTACGTTTCCTGCCGCTTGTCACTTTACTGGCCGCACCTCTCACTTTACCGGCCGCACCGTCACTTTACCGATCGCATTTATGACATATCCAAATGTCTATAATGACACTGACAGATTGACATTAATCAAAAGTTCTATATAAAAATTTAAATTTTATATTAAAATACGATTTCGGGTAAAATTTAATAACAACTATTCCGGTGTGGTTACGACTTCCATAACTCAAATGGCGACTAATAAGTTAATAAACTCAGATGAATATCTTTAATCGAAAATTCATAATATTTCAAATCCCATTTTTTTTAGTATGTAGATTTACAGTTTCCACGCTGCTGAAGTGACATACCATATTCGCAGTTGTAATTAAATGCCCGAACTGAATATGATCCAAATTCCCGACGTCTAGTCTCCCGAGCCCCGGCAACCGGAATCCATTCATAAAACAATGCTCTACAGAAATTAAACGCCGCAGACAAGACTGGCTGAATTTCCACCACGGTTTACGAATACCATTCCACTAATCAAATGCTTTATTGGGAAATCGGCTCTCAATATTTCGGCACCCTATAGAATTTCTATGATATGCGATGTCTAAACAACTCTAACCTCTTTTTTGAGTTGTCTGCCAGTTGGCAGGTACGTTGTCTGGGCCATTCCGATTTTTAACATTATCTCCTTTTCACTCAACCATCAATCGTCTGATATTACTGTGGCTAAGTATTTACTCTTTTTTCTTGTTCCAATTTGTCTCCCCTCACCCTTACGTCCTTACTTCCGCTGCTAAAACATCTTAAAATCTTTTTGTATCAGTCCACTTCCCTTTCACATTGCTTCGCTTACACCAATAATACCCAATCTGTTTCGTTCCATTTCCCTTTTCATGTTTTATAACGTTTGGGCTCCTATTCGGGACCTATCGTTCCATGTCTCTATTCTTAGTCTTAGAAATATCAAAATCTAACTTCACAACGAAATTTCGAAAAAAATGTAAGTGGTAATTTAGAGCTACCGTTACATCTCCCACCCCATGTCTAAGTTAGATCAGTTTTAAATTAACAGGGCTTTTTCGAAAAGCATGAGAATTACTTAAATCATAGATGAGTATCATTTCAATTTGTTTGTTTGGTGTAATTCTTCAACTAATGACTCTGTCCGCAGTGGAGGAATTAGTCTTAGTCACATGACGGTTTAAAAAATGCAGTATATTGACAAACTGCACGGTATATAAATACTTGACACCGATTTCCATTACTTGACTTAAGCTTCACTTAAATTAAAGTCGAATCAAGTCAAGTAACTTGAAAATGAAGTAAGTGGCGAATCGTAGGTCTTTAATTTACTACAAAACTATGTTTATTCGGCATTATACCTTTCTGATCCAAAGTCCATACAGTTCATAACAGAGATTGTATGAGTTCCAACATACCTCCAGAATTGTTTATCACATTGCATTAGGGAAGTCAAACTTAGAAATCACAGAAAAATGAAATTTTTTAGGTAAATGCATCTTTTAAATAATCCTTTAAGTATTCATAACTTTTTAAATTTTCTTTTTTCTTAGAAAATCAAGTAAAATATTTTCTTTTCTAGTGACCTTCGTACTAGTTTTGGCGAGATGTTTGTTATAAACGCCATTTATTTAAATAGCATAACTTCATGAGACTACTTTTTGTAATAAACACTGGTTATGAGTATAATCCTTAGAGCACACAGTACATGGACTTAATAACCCTATGTATTCCATACAAAATGGGTCGTCACGAATAGGGGTAGTCGTGGCCCGTGGGTATGTGAACCTCAGGGTAAACTAAAGACGTGTAAACACAACTCGGATTTTAAAGAGCATCTTCTATAGCAATCGAGTAGTAGAGTAGTAGAATTGAATACCCTTCTATATGTCAACAAATATAAGAATAGGTTTGCCTATTTGGCATAGGTATGTGATAAATGAATTGAAGTTTGTTAATTTAATTTGTTTTACCCTGAAACTGAAATGTACTGTATGGTCTGAGAGTCTAAGGAATAATCCATCAAATGTTATTACCATAGAGACGCGTCTTGCCTTTTTGGATAAAAAAGGTTTTCCTCTTGTAAAGTCGGCCCGGGGACATATGGTATAGGACCATCTCAACAAACAAAATCTGGTTGCGGCCGTTTACAAGAGTCCCCAATGGTGGATATATACAATCATAATTATTAGTTCGCTATATAGAGCATTAAGAAATAGCCAATAGAAACAAAGGTATATGATTTTCGTTGGTTAACGAATTTATATCAAGGATGGCCAATTTTTATGCAAACAGAGATTGGAAACCCCCAAAAAATCTATAAAGGCAGGATGGGTCAAATGAGTCATCATTTGGATGGGATTTTCATTACTTACATAACCGTTTCAAACTTTCATAAATGGATTAATTTTTTATCGAGAAATTACGCTTTAAAATGTCAAAGCTTGAAAAATAATAAAAGCCATACAAAACCCAGACCTAACAATTCGCAAAACTTCAGAAATTATTATTCGGCATTAGGCGATAATCCTTTGTCGTAGTTCTTTGTATAGTGCG
This sequence comes from Photinus pyralis, assembly GCF_008802855.1. Lineage (NCBI taxonomy): Eukaryota > Metazoa > Arthropoda > Insecta > Coleoptera > Lampyridae > Photinus > Photinus pyralis. Next base: position 20,501,759 of record NW_022170403.1, read on the forward strand.
TTTTTGCCTTAACTATTTCAGTGACTAGACTAATTAACCACACATTAGGTACAAAAAACCACTTTAACTACCACTACTTCCCATATACAACATACAATAAGTGTTATTATGGCATGCTGGCCAGTATAGACGATGGTGTTTAGTTATCTTTTCACATAACTGTAGGAATTTGATAGGAATTTATCGGTAATTTAAAACCCGCTCTTTCATTTGATTCACTACAAAAGGATATAACCCATCAGTGTCGTAAACAAAACCACTCACTGTAGATTATGAGTGGTGCACCTAGGTCAAATTTCAATCTGAATTAAATTTGAGTTTTAAATTAGCTAAAAGACCATACGAAAAGTTAAAAAATAGTACTTTACCAGTTTATCCATCTTAAGAAATAAGGTTCGTGAACTCACCTGAAACAAAAGCAATATGTTAGTGGTTGCTAAAAAAAGAACATATACACATACATTTAACTTTTACGAAGGTGTGTGTTATTGTACAACATAAAAGTAGCATATTGCATCTGGCAGGCGTATTTAATTTAATTCAAAGCAAGCCAGTTAAATTATACCGGCGAGCCTACGGATTGCAAAATTCTATAAGGCACTTTTTGAAGTCGCTTTTGTTAAATGTTAAGTTACGACACTAATAATAACGCGAGTTTCTTTTAACTCGAAATTTTGTTTAGTGTCGTCTCGTAAATACAGAATTTGCATTGTGTGTATGTTGTTTATTTACTGTTACGTGCGATTGTATAATGACTTTCATTGGAAGAAACAGAAATTGGCCTCGGTATTTTTTATACCCGTAAACGGTCCGAAAATTTTATAACGGAATCCTAAAAAAAATCTTAACACACAAGATTCTTAGTATGAGTGAAGATTAAAATATAGGACACGCTTTTTAAAAAAAACAATTAATAAAATAATGTATATTTAGATACTTTGGTATTAGGGAGCATTTAATTACCTATGTGATTGGCAAATTCGACTCAAATGTTTACTCCTAAACTTAGTGTTACTCCATACGCATGGTCAAAGGTATCTACGCTTTCGCAGTAAATAATGGCAACTTCTCTATCAAAAGCATTAAAATCTAGATTAAAATAGATATCATTTATTGTGCAAAATCAACTAAATCTAAAAGATACTTTCCATACTAGCATAAACTAGAAAGTATTTAATTTACAGCTGTGTTAAATTCATCTTTTAGTTTGTCCAATTTGTAAAACATTCACCTGCTGAGCTTTTTTAAGTGATATAACAAATTTGAACTGCTAATGATTTAAATTTGGGGATTGAACAGTAGCCATTGCTTCTTGAATTTATGCGACTGACTTCCAATAGTTGTTTTGACACGAGAACTTAACTTTTGTTCTTAAAACATGACTTAAAACACTTTATATTAGGACATTTAGTTCCAAAGTATCATTACATTGGCACAAATAAGTTCGTTTGCTAATTTTAACTAAATTAGAGACAAAATGTGAACCTTTCAAAAGGAACATACTTCATAAGAAATCGAAACGGCCATCCATTATAAAAATGTGCAGCTTTGAGAGACTCTATTTCTTCACATTTCACTAAGTGTTTTTTTTCCTGCCTGTTAATGTTACGGCAGGGAGAGCTTAATGTTATTTACCAATTCTAACTTCTAAAGTTAGCTACTTTATGTGTACGTGAAGATTTATACGAAAACATCTTACGAAAACCTATGTATATGTCAACTCCTACATAAATGTCACATAACGCATAAAACATGAAGCTTTTGAAACGTATGCGGCTTACCGTAAGGACATTTAAAAGTTTCTCTTAGATAACTTGATCATTTTTTCGGCAGGTTCACGATCTACTTTCATTACGTACGGAAACACCTTCAATCTTAAACGTATTAATAGCCATAACCACGAATAACTTTCTGTTAACCCGAGATATTTTACAACACAAACACATTATAGGATGAGTGGTGCTTTAAAATTGCCCATGCATACTTTATGAGTTATGATCATTTGTCATAGAAGACGGAACCTATTATGATTTTCAATTTAAGTGGCTGATTTTAACGTGTTTTCCTAAAGGTCTTTTAGTGTACATTTCATTGTCTTCGTTATAACAATAGGTTCGCTGCGCTCATTGGACAAATACACGTCTAGTGCGCCAAAGACAGTCAATTTGCAACTTGTTACATAAACAGCTATCTAAGTTTTGTCTCAAGTTCTCGACAACCCTTTCATCATCGCAAATTTTGGTGCAAACGTGACATCTTGTGCACGATTGTCCACATATCCGTCAATTGGCCCTTTCGCTTTAAAAAAAGGGAGTGCTGATCCGAAACATGTTTTAATACGCGGCTGTCAAAGTTTTGCCAGTCAGTAAATAGCATTCACAAGTACAATAGGTGTTTCAATCGCATTCCAAAGACAATGTTTGGTCCTCCATTGAGAATACAAACATCCCAAGTCATATAACTTTCACATCGCTTTATCACGTAAATAAGAAATCATCTTCCTTCAAATTTGCCGTCTTTATACAAAAACCCTTCCTTATGCTCTAATTTCTACTGCTTACTAACTTTTAACACCTGTATAATCGATACTTATACAAATTACTTAGTCTCTTGCAACTGGCACCCACTGCTTTTTTTACTTGTCCATATTTTTCGGATGTGGGTATCGAATATTTTATATCCAGGTAGTTGTTATGCCACATTTAATTATGGTATAAGTTCTACTGGATTGAGCTGCACGTAACTTCGCTGCAGGATGCTTTAGGTGGAGTGGTATCAAGTATAATTTACCTTTGCATGTTTTATTGACATAAATAAGAAAGAGAGTGTTCATTTCCACGTTTTACTGTAACAACAACACTCTCCGACGCAGCTCTCTGCTCTAGCAAATGCATTTTCCTATCAACATCATTTGAACGTAAATTTTACACGTTGGATGTTAATTAAACATCGCGCATACGAATCATATCACATGCTTGGTGAAAAGTTGTACGAGGCCCAAAGGCATCAACCATCGCATGATGTACCAGCATAATCTTTTATGGCTTAAAAAAATCCAATTTGCTATGTTTGATCAATTTATTGTAAAACTAGTTTTTGTGCCCGAAAGTTTCACAGTTTACGATTTCATCAATCGATTTTGGGCCGCATTATCGACAATTTGGGGTCGTTGTGGTTTCGTGAAATAATCGCTTCTTACATCGAATGAACACGTTCCGCAATCATTCATTTTCTTTCGCATAATACACGAATTCGTCACAGACGAGTAAAGTTTATGAAAGAAAACCCTTCGTTGCGCGCCGACGTAATTAATTTAGAGACGTCTCCCTCGCGCTTCGAGATGACGTATGGGGAATGTTTCGTAAATATCGACGTACGCTATTCAATCGTATGAAAGGAACCCATCATTAACATTGTGTACTTACGTTAACGAGAATTGATATTTAATAGCAGGTGCAGTATTGATCGACGTTTTCGTAATGGTTAATACGGGTTTGTGTAGGGTCGATGGTTGATCCAAGGTCGATCTTCTTTTATATCCTCGAGTTCTCAACCCAGAACAGCTGCTTTACATTTTGCTCTTGTTATGGGTAACCGGCTCGTTTAAATTAGGTTGGTGTGTTGAAATTGGAACTGTTGGCTGGCTGCTGCCTTTAATTATTTTAATTAGGTGCGTAAAATGCGGCTGTAAAATGCCCATGTTTATTGCCCAAAGTGTGACGTTTCTTCAACTCGTATTCCCATATAGCACCTTATACCTTCTTGCATGCACCATAATTATAATCGTTCGCATAATTTAATTCAATCACTAACCGATTAATCAAAGTATGTAGGCAGAAGATGAGATTTTAATGATTTCATTATTGCATTTCTATGGGTGTGACGATAGAGACAGTAGTTTACTGGTTAGGTATACATAAACTATTTAATATTTTTTGAGATAATAAGCGTGTAAAAAGAGTGATTTACTTCGCATTAATCTTTAACAACAGACTTATTCTTCAAAGTCAAGTTACCATTTCGAAAATTTCCAATCCCCATTACTTTTCGTTCATGGCTGTCACATTATAGTTCTGAACACAAACTTTTATTTTTTTAGTCGAAATTTTACTTTCAGCAAATTAGGATAAATTCGCCACCAGTACTTGTACATTCTTCCGTGTTCTTAGGACTATAGGACACAACGTCTATGGAATAACCAAACTGGTTAGCCAAATTGGAGTCATTTCAATCTGCGTTTTAATTGCAATGTGTGTATCATTAATTAAAATGTTTGTAGTTGCCATGATTTGTGGACAACTGAAAGAAATCTATTCAATTCAAAGAAGGTTAGGAATTTTAGCCAGTAAATTCACGTAACCTTTTCAAATCTCATTGAAAATGAAGTGGAAATTGACCAAAAAAATAAAGAGTCATCTGTAAGTTTTGGTTTTTAGTCTGTTACTATAAAACATTCTCCTTTTACTGTAGAATTGATTATTTTGAGAAAAATGTATATAAACCCATAGTGCATCGGGCTTTTTTGTATATAAGGGGGATGAACTTTCCTTCTTGACATAAAATTTTGCCTTTCTAAACGAACTTGAAAATTCTTTAGCCAGTTAATTAACCAAAACAAACATTTTACTATGATTAACTTATACTTACTCCTTTTCTAATTTCCTGAAAATTGACTTTAAATTTTGATCTTCTGATTTGCTTCTCAAATTCAAACACAAGATTAAGTACCGTAGTTTTTCATCTATTGACGAAAAAATCAAATAGTGAAGAATTGCAAATTACATTTCCCTTTACAGATTTAAGATTTTCTCTATAAATTTCCAATTAACTAGATTAAATTTCGTGGCCACAGTTTTTTGAACCAACCTGAATTTAATATCGAATCTAATAACAAATGTACGCCACAATTTTTTACACATAGTTCACATAAAGTATCATCATAATGGTCCCACTAAATTGGAAGTTAGAAACTTTAACGAACTCCTTTACATGAAACTGATTTATTCTATTATCCAACAAATCCAATTCTATTGGATTTTAAAATGGTAAAATACATGCAATTTTAAGAACGTACAAACCAAAATTTTCCTTACCTCAATCAAAATATAATTTACGATGATTTTCTTATAGAACCTGACCTTTAATTTTACATAAATGGAATAACTTTACTTTGCATAAGACTGATTGGAGACAGTCCTCCTTACAGGGACAATAACTCAGAAAAGATAGACAATAGAGCTGCAACTAGAAACTCTGCCGTCGAAAAAACTTCTGTGAATTTGCAAATGATGCCAATGTTCAATTTTATTGTGAAAAGTGTTTACATATGTATTCAAAAATCCCATTGATCATGGCCCATGAATTCAATCAAAATCCAAGATGGAGGCTGAATTTTGTATATTTTAGTTAAAATTTAATAAAATTTGACCAATATGTTTAAAATACAAAGATAAGACCATTGCAGGGGCATACTATCCTATGAAAATTGCGCTTTTTGTTCGTGAATGTGACACTGTGAGAGATGCCGCCAACTAACTACGTTTTTAATGGCCGTTTGCACCGAGAAATTTAAGCGGAGCTTAGCTTAAGCATGTCTCAATAATCGTTGCCATGGATTTTAAGCTACGCTTAAGCTAAGCTCCTCTTAAATTTGTTGGTGCAAACGGCCATAAGTGTCGCCAACACAAATAACATTTTCCTAAGCCAACCCTTATGAAAAAAACGAAATCAAAATTTCAATCACAGGCCGGTTGTCATTGAAATGACCCGTTTACGCTCCATTTCCTTTGAGTATCTAGTACTTAGGTGATGTACCAAAAAGTTGGTCACCTTTTTTCAACACCACATTCTCACCTGCAACCTAATTGCGTTATTAACTAGAAAATAGTAGAATACCAATAAAACAATTTTTTATAGAAATTAATTGAGTTCCGTCTTACTCAAATTGCTTTAACATTTCTACAACGGCATTTTCTACGTTTAAACGACCTTTTAATTTAACGGGTCATTTTCAAAGTGCAAATCGTTGTCCATACAGAACTAAAAGGAAAATGTCAACTGCAAAACTCCATTAATCAATTGTCTCTATGGCAGTCACTTCAACTGGTTTAGTTAATCTTCGATCTCACCGTAAAGCGTCACGGTACTAAAATAAAAACGGCACATGCAAAACAAAATCGAGGTTGAATCTGGAATCCACCGAGCTACAAAGCGGCTCTAAACACAAATTCCAATACTTATGCTAACTAAATAAATCGTTTGCTCATTGTAATTTCATTTTTTCAATGTGATTTACACAAATAAAAATAAGTCAAAACAAAAATATTCTTTCTTTAGTTGAATTTAAATATTGACGCGCTGCAAGATACCGTGTAATTTAACAATTAACCCTGGGAAAATAAAATTGTACAGTCATAAAATCGGACAAGGCAATTATTAACAAACTCATGGAGATAATTTATTCTACAATTTCCAGACATACGGTTGTAGTTAATTATTACTCTTCCTTCGAGCTTTCCTCGCAAAATTGGTTTTTCTCACCTAATCTTCGGCAATAAAAATGGTGCTGGTACAGTCGGTCATTTTCTACATTCCTCCAACTCTTCAATATTATATTGTAAATAAATATCGGTTTTATTCTATGCGGGATTCATTATAAAATCGCTGTGACGATCACCGTGTATAATTATAATTGGAGATGATATGTTGCATATCGTCGGAGTTGGTCGCTTTTATTTTTAGCGCATTTTTGCAAAAAATTTTTTTTGTAAAAAGTAGCTTTTAATCTCACTTTGGCTGGCTGGCTGGCTGGCTGGCAGCAAATGTGGGCGCGTAGAAGAACTCTTGTAGAAAGGCAACGGGTGTACGTGTATCTACAGGGCCGTGAAATTTGTAAACCTTAGGGACATGGCTACATGATGTGGGGTTGGCGACATCTGGGCGTCATCCTCGAGCGTAGTATACTAACGTGAAGGTTTTTCACTTTTTTCCTATCTTCTACTACAGTTTTGGTCCGATTCTTTTCAAATTGGTGTCGTCGAAAGATGTTGTAAACGCGCACAACTCCTGCGTGGCGGAATTTTGTTTTTTGTCCTAGGGGCGAAATTAACGACCTTTTGCGAGGCGCGCGCGCGTCTTCGAGAAGTAGTCAACTTCGGGCGCCTTTTACCTTCCGTTGCGAACTCACGCGGTTTAACTATTCGTAAATCTCGAATCGCTGTCTCTCTTTCTCGTGTCGCCAATAGAAGTGAATTGCGAGTGAACGGACGTCGGAAGGGGTACCGTCAAAGGAGAATGTGGTAGCCCCCGACAGGATCTTCCTGATGGTGGAGTCAAATCTTCAAACGCGAATTGCGGGTGAACGGGACGTCGGAAGGGGGTACCGTCAAAGGAAATGTAGTAGCCCCCGACACGATTTTCCTGATGGTGGAGTCAAATCTTCAAACGCGAATTGCTGGTGAACGGGACGTCGGAAGGAGTACCGTCAAAGGGAATGTGGTAGCCCCCGACACGATCTTCCTGATGGTGGAGTCAAATCTTCAAACGCGAATTGCGGGTGAACGGGACGTCGGAAGGGGGTACCGTAAAAGGAAATGTGGTAGCCCCCGACACGATCTTCCTGATGGTGGAGTCAAATCTTCAAACGCGAATTGC
>NW_022170403.1:20511229-20534149 GCF_008802855.1 Photinus pyralis
GAATAAAGGAAAATCAAACGCCAATTTCAAAATTTGGTTTTGCGCATGCGCAGTGCCAACTTTTTTATTTATGGAAGAATTTAAACGAAATTTGATACATAGGCACTTGGGATAAAGGAAAATCAAACGCCAATTTCAAAATTTGGTTTTGCGCATGCGCAGTGCCAACTTTTTTATTTATGGAAGAATTTAAACGAAATTTGATACATAAGCACTTCGAATAAAGGAAAATCAAACGCCAATTTCAAAATTTGGTTTTGCGCATGCGCAGTGCCAACTTTTTTATCTATGGAACTATTTAAGTGAAATTTGATACTTAGGCGCTTGGAACAAAGGAAAATCTAACATTAGTTTTAAAATTTAGGTTTGCGCATGCGCAGTTCCAACTTTCTTATTTAGAAAAGCATTGAAATGAAATTCTTCTCATAAACTGAAATTGAAGTAGCACGTCAACAATGGATTGCCCATGTGCAACGCTATCTTTCATATTTGTGGCCGGATTTTTACGATTTTAACAGAAGTTGCATCTTACAATTAATGGGAAATGAATGCAAGTGGAAATGCGCTTTATGTAAATCGTTTACGATTACTTTTTAACTTGTTATTTTTTCCGCTGTTTTTTAATCCTACTGACCCCTCGTTCGCACGGCACATATGTACGGCAAAATGACCGAAACGTAATTTTGACCGAATGGAACGCAGTATAATCTGCTAACAAAGTCCACTATTCGTACGGATAGCTATTTTTTCATCTTTTATAAAAGGTCCAACTTTGAAAAAAGATTTGGGTGATTTAATCACTTTCGCAGTTCCTTTTATCAATAGCGGTTCCGCTTTAACACTTTTTAGACTTTCTATGAAAATTAAATTCATTTAAGCACGTAAATAACAAATAGGTAATTTGGTCAATAATGATCATAGTAAATACCCAGCAACGAATTTATTGCGATAAATCTTTATTGAATATAAAACATTAGGGATACGTCTCACAACAACAGTGAAGGGACTCATAAGTATCAGGAAAAGATGATTTTAAAAAATAGACAAAGAAATGTTATACTTTTATATAAAATATACAAATATTTACAATAAGAAAAAATACTTTATTAAATAATTAATGCATAGTGTTGCACCTCCCCCTCAACTCATGTAAATTGTTCTCAGGTCTTGTCCTCTACTTCTTCGTGGATCTACCAATTCCGGGATTAGCGAGTTGTAATAAAAGTCAGACAACTTCTCCGCCATTTTGGTAGTCCAAAAAACGTCATCTCTACAAAAACAAATTAACATATCTTTTCACAGAAAAAATGCGAATTATTTATTACCTTTCGATTTGTTCCACATGTCCTCTGGTGTATACTATGAAGTAACAAATATTTCTATTTGTTATGTGCAGTTGCCCTTGTACTTGATAGTAATAGCTATGGGTTTTTTTCAAACACCATGTGTCACCTGGTTCCAATTTAATTAGGGTCATTATGTAAGGTTGAAAACTCTTCTTCCTTATAAATGTTTGTATGTTTCTTATGCCTGCCTAAACTGTTCATCCGATTGCGATGAAACTTTGGAAAATGGTTGAACGTATGCTTCCTAAGGTTTCACATATATTAAAATGCTTCCCAAATTCTCAACCAAACGGGAAAAACGGAATTTTTCTGGGAATGGGGTACGAGCGCGTGAAAAAGTGTTCGAAATTCTCACGGGACTACTGTAATACTAATTACTATACTAAATTTTATTTTGCATTTTTGGATATTAGGTACAATTAAATTATGTGAATAGTAAGTTAGAATGTTATTATTCTGACATTGCAAAATAAAAACCTAATACGTTATGCGGGACAGTATGTTTACTCTCGCGTTCCTGCGGCCGACATTCAATAGTAACGGATTCCCCATTACGCAATCATAATTATCTATCGACCATATTTACTGTGTCCTATTTTTTAAATACGTTTATCTCTGAGATAACAGCGTGGAAACGAAAAGTTTGATTTTTTGACATGTGATCATATGTTACTACCCATGTAATTATAAATTTTAGATCTTTTTGCGTAGAATCCTGTGGCTTAATCAAATTTTTGGACCACCGTTTCTGAGATTTGACCCAAAATAGGTATCTTTTAAATGGAACGCCCTATATTTATAACATAATTTTTTTTTCATTCTTTATCCTGATTACAATTATGTATCAGCATTATTGACTGGTATAGTTTGCCTTAGTTACCATGGATATAATAAAAAAACCATAATCTCTATTTAATCTGCTATTTGTATATTTCAAACAATAAAAACTTACGTTTTTAATCATTTTCATGGGTAAAATTGAAAAATTTATATAGGTTGTGATACATCAGTGTAATTAGGACAAAGAAACCAAACAACTGATTTTATGAAACATACGGTGTTTACCAACTTCGGATCAAATCTCAGAGTGGTCCAAAACTTTTTTTTACTAGTCCACTAGATTCTACGTAAAAATATCAAAAACTGACAGTTATTATTACCTTTCTTCTATTTTGCATGGGTAGCAAGATAGGATAACATCACAAAACCTAAAACTTTCGCTTTCCTCCTGTATATCAACAAACGAAACTAGATTGCTTCGGTTTGTGGTGTCTCAATCTAAATTGGACACCGACCAAATTTTCATATACTTTATAATAATGAGGTACCTAACCATCGGCCTAATTTACAATCGCCGGTAATAATAGTGCACCATATGCAAAATATTGCTTTAGAGAAAAATATCCATACTTGAAAAACTCAAAATCCTTTGAATAAACACTAAACACGAAAATACGTAAACTAATAGTATTTTAATTACCATGCAATAAATAAACAAGATGAATTTATTAATATCAATAGAAAAGCTCATTAGGCAAGTGTTATTAGGCTCCTTGCATTTATAATTAAATCCATTGAAAGGTTATAAATAAAGAGACATCAAATAGAATGGGACAAATTCAATCATCTCTTTCTACTTGTAACATGCTCTTTTGAAGAGGTTAGGCAACTTTACACACTCCGTTTAGCACAACAAATTTACTTCAGAGGCGCCTTAAGAGAACTCGAGGCGAACTTGAAGGGAACGTAAGAAAAACTTAGGAATGACTTGAAAATAATTTGGTAGAATATTGAGGAGAAAATTGAGAGGAACTGAAGAAGATAAGTAAAAATTAATTAAAATTGAAGGATATCTTGAGAAAAGCTTTAGAAAAAACTTGAGAAGAGAAGACCTGACAGGAAGCTGATAGGAAGAATTTTATGGATGCTTGAGATGAACTTGATTGAAGGAGAAATTGAAACGTTAAAAACTCTTCAAAATTACTCGAGGAAAGCCGTAACAGCTTGGGAGAAACTGAGGAGAGTGCCTCTAGGTTAAATCGCATTGAAAATTTGAAAAGTGACTATATGGCAGATATAAAAAGGTAACGATCTATAATTAAATAATGTAGCGAATTTTCTAGAACATTATCAAAAACCGTCAAGTCGATGAAGGATTAATCATCGGTGACAAGGAATAAAAGCAGATGTGACTCATTCGTCCTATGAGATATGATCCGCCGGATTTAGAACATTTTGCAGAAGCTATGTAAGCAAATTGAACTGTGTCTATAAGTTTGTCTGTTTATTCTTAGCATCGATATCGAAGTTAATTGTTACTGTTATAAATCAATCTATTTATTATCGATCTATCTATTATTTTCAAAAAAGGTATATTTACCTTATAGCAACTTGATGTGATGAGAAATCCGCTTCTGATTGAGAACGCTACTAAGGTTTTAAATCCTTGCCCTTAAATTGGAAACTAGCCAGTCAATCTTTAGCATGAAACACTTGCTTCGTCGTTTAACTGTAAATGATTTCAGCAGAATTACAAATTACATAATTGCATGTAATGCCAATCCCTAAACATCACATAGCATTGCAAATAAGTAAAATCAATCAATGGGAAAAAATGACTGAAACCGTCGCATGGTGTGTATAAATCGGAAGAGCACAACCTTTAAGAAAACTTGGAAAGTTAAACGATGTTGACTATTTGCTTAATTAACGGTTATATGCGGCAACTGGTGCAAAAATTTTAAATAATTATCTTCGTGAACAAAGTTCATTAGCACTAAACCCCTTATAGGCTCTCGTTTTGCGTACTTGGATGACCATTTAAATTTCTATGTAGCTTTTTAGATAAACCAGCGCTTCTTTGGGGAGCATTTCATACGAATGAACAAAAAATTTTCATCGACACAGACAACGAATAGCTAATACGATCATACTTTAGTCACGTTAATAATATTGTTACTCAATAGTAAAAGTTGATTAACAACACAAAATGCAAATGGGTAAAATCAGTAATTCTATAATTTCATTGGCCACAATTAATGCGAACTCACTGTTATATAGATAACATGATGTTTTAGATATTCCGTCAATATCAATTTAAGAACTAATTATTTATGCTCATTACGATTTATAAATGAGTAACAAATAAAATATTCTACATTCTACGCCGGGTAATAGTTTTTACTGGCTCTAGGAGATGACGGCTCGCCAGAGTAGGTACTTCTCTTATCGCCAGTAAAAACTAATGACGTAAGGAAACAATCTGCAAAAATCCTGTAATTTTCTTTTCTGGAACACACAACAGAATATCTCTAAGGTATTATATTCAATTCACGTTATACGTATTATACAGCTACATTTTCATATTGGATTTTACTTCTCGTTTACCAATTCCATTTTCCATGTTAAACCCCAAAAGTTACAAATTCTGAAATATTACCATAAGTCGGCTTAAGGGGGTGGCTTCCTCGCATACATACTAAGGTGGGATAGGGGTTTGGTATAAATTATACCTATAATTTTATAACCGATTCGCTTACGGTGTTAAAATAATTATAATAATGTGTAACGGCACACTTTATTCGATAAGCGGGTTAAACAAAACTCCACTCCTTTTGAGCTTTTGTATCTCACTCAATTATACCGGCGGCGCGGCGTTTTAATACGCTTAATAGGCCTTGTTTTTACACATAGACTTTATATCAACAAGATTTTCCCTTAAAGGACGTGTTGGTTTCTGTACCGCATAATATTAAACCGTTTTGCCTGAAAATTGTGCACTTTAATTAATATCTTAATATAATTTGAGAATTTGTAGAAAATTAGTTCGCATTTTACTACGTTACTCATTTCTACGAAAATTAAATTTTAATCCTGCTCGTTTCTCCATTTCATTATAAAAGCAAAACAGCTAATGCTTTTATTGCTGAACGTGCGACCTAAAATTACTACCAAATTTGAATATTGTGCTTACCACTGCAACACACTCAAAATCCTTTCCAGGGATATACCCTGCCGCTTTAACAATAGAGTTGCGTGAACATCCTTTTTAAAGAGGGTGGTACTCTGTGAAAGTGATTGATCTAGGTTTTATGCAGATTGTTTTTTTTATTTTTCAAAAGAACCATTTTATAGCTTTATTGTGTAACGATTTCTACAAAATTTCTTTCTCTACCTCCATTTCACACCACACATATCAATACGAGATTCGTGCGATATAAATCTGCTATTTTGAAATAAATAACAGATACAGAGTCAAAATACGACGCGTCTCTCACCCCGTAAGAAAGTGCTTTTTCTTGAGATCCTCAAAATAGGTGATCACGCGTTCTTTCACCTCGTCGTTTGTGGACTTTTTTTCCAAAAAGACTGCTCTCTTCTACCCCTTCTCACTCTACCATAAATTCGATCTTTCCTTAATAAAGCAGTGAAAACTGTTTTGCAATACCTCTCACCGTTTTCGAATAATAAATTTTTAAAATTACCCCTGCAAATTCAATTTTTGACATAAAAACTTGAATATCGACGAAGCCCTTGGAGCAAAGGGGTATCGTTGTACCGTTGTATTCGACGTAGAATCCCAAAATGTAGAAAAAATAGGGGGTCCCTATTTAAAATAACAAAGTCGATGGCTACTTCCGGTATTTGCGGAAGTGGCGCCATCTTGAAAATATTTTAGTATTTGAACTTGCCGCTTAACTTGAGCAAACGCGCATGCTGCTAGTGATTCATCCATCTAAACCGATTGATAATTGTAACCGGCTAGTTTCTTTTCAACTCTTCCTACCGTTTCTTTCTCAAACTATTTTATTTAGGGGTGGTTCTTCTTACATAAAATAATTGTTGTTGGGCGCCGGTTAGCTTCAGTCGATGGTCCGTTTCTGGCCTCGAGGAAATGGGGAAGGATAGTCTTTATTAAAACCTATTACGTTCTTTTTCTCTTAGAAAATCGCCTTTTTGCTGTAAATAACACACGTCAAAAGAAATGGGGGTTGAGGCGGTACGTTCCTGTAAAAGTAGGGTTAACTCATTCATTCACAAAAATTCACTGCATAAAAAGGAAAATTTGTCTTTATTACGTTAGTCAAAAATCTAAATATTTACTCTAAAACCGCCGAGTACATACAGAAAGTAACTTAATTCCTGTTTCATAAATTAGTATACAATTAGATCTAAAGCAAAACAAACTGCTGTAAATGCGTGTAGTAACGCCTCCAGGCACGAGTCGTTAAAATGAAAACAAACAGTGCTCACAAGCACTTATTTGAATGCAACCCTACAAGTAGGTCATTAAATCGCTTTTCCAATAACACAAATTCAAACGACAATGCAATAGCCTACAACGGGGCGAACAACGAAGACGACAAACTACAACACGATTATGTTTACTGGTTTATAAATACCTTGAACTCGGATCCGGAGTGGTCTTGGTCTCGCTCCGCTCGATGTTGAAATGAAAATGAACTCAGGACCGCCCACTGCAAGCTGCTATTCGAATTTCGGTTTGGTCAATCACAGGCAGGCAGGTTTCGACGCGACTTTTTGGGCACCCTCCAAGTAGACTGTGCACGGACCGCGCGTAGAACAGAAAGTTGAACTTCCTACGGAAATCTCGCAATCCTCCGGAGTGCCGTGAAGGATCTTCGCCTTCGATGTAGTGGCTGGATGGAGAAGTTTTCGCTCGGTTCTTTCTCTTGATTTTCTTAAAAAAGTCACCTCAATTCACTATTACTAGAAAACGCGCTTATGATTTACGGGCGCGACTGGCACAAATGTTGCTCCTTAAAAAGACGGCGGGCAACTCCCCCTTGGTACTGGAAATTTCCGTATTTATACTCTCGTAGTGTTTATCCCGTGGCCTCATTTCTGCTTTACGCGCACAATCCACTTACGTTTATATAGACTGATCTCCCGTGAATAAGGCTTTTGATAATTTGTCAGCGGTAGTGAACAGACGGATTTAAATCGTTCTACTAGCTCTAAATGAATTATTTACAATGATTCGGACTTTGACCTTAGTGTGAATACTCGATATTTATATACAGTTTTTTCCTAATTTACTTAGTTACATAGTATGGACTAAATTCTATTTACACCGCGATCATTACTTAAATCTAATTTTCGTTCTGATTCATAGCGGCCATATTTAAAATCCACATTCGGATACAATGAACTGAAATAAATTCCTTTT
This sequence comes from Photinus pyralis, assembly GCF_008802855.1. Classification (NCBI taxonomy): domain Eukaryota; kingdom Metazoa; phylum Arthropoda; class Insecta; order Coleoptera; family Lampyridae; genus Photinus; species Photinus pyralis. Next base: position 20,518,766 of record NW_022170403.1, read on the forward strand.
AAGGCAATAATCTCATACATCGACATTCGTACCTGGGAGTCATGATTATATTTAGACTTGACATTTTAATTGCGTAAAAACTTTAAATATCCTGAACAGAAATACTGTTACATACAGTGTAGTGTATGTTCTCATTTTTGATGACAGAATTGACTTCCACTCCAAATATAGGGTTTCTGGAGCGTTTAACCCTGCTGTCCTGTTCGGGTCTATTTGACCCAAAAACAAATTCATTTCTTATTTTAAAGAATACCGCGCGGTGTAACGCTATGGTATTGCATGACTTTGTTCGTTAGTGTACAAGGTTTTATTTTCGAGCTATATAAAAATTTTACTTCCGCTATTATTTTTTAAAAAGTGAATTGTTACCTATGTATTGTTTGGGTCAATATGACCCGAGTGAATATAATAGCAAGAATTGCATAATACACTTATTTTTAATTGACATTATTCTAAATAACGTAAACATAGGTATTTGTCTATAAGATTTGTGTGAAAAGAAATAGATCTCGGCAAGTAAGAACTAGCTGTTGCTAGACGAAAGCCGTCGAACAACGTCGATAGTGAATCTCGAAATGTAAAACTGAATTCAGTACGTTTGTATATTTTGATTGAGAATGCCGTATGAAAGACCTTTTTTTTTACATGAAACATGTATTTTTGTTAATAGAGTTTACTTTAATACATATTAGATGAATTTATTTAAATAACCACGACCCCCAAACCTTTGGCGGGTCATATTGACCCGAACAGTACGTTCGTGCAGTGAATCTGAACAGGACAGCAGGGTTAAATATCTCAGGAACGCGTGGGTCGATCGGACTGACTGCCTGACGAAATTAAAGGAGACATTAGACCCATCGACTGGTAAAAAATTTGATTCAAATCAAAACGGCCAAGTAGTTTTTCAGTTATAGCAAAGAAACCATTTTTAAAGAGGTGGGGTTGAATTGGTCCCTCCACAGATCACATTTTATAACTGATATGAACCGTTCGATCACCACTATAATCCGATTGGGGCCGTTAATTTTGGATTGTTATAGTTTAGCCGGCAAAAATTAAAAAGTGATTTCAACAATTTTTCCGGAAATCTTCTTGTACAATAAATGCTATAAGTATAAAACGTCTATATTGGCCTATAGACACACAACTTCAACCTGCTTCAATGGGATGTGAATGGACTGCGAAACAAACACGTCGGAATAAAAACCTCCTATCAACCAATCACCTGAATTCCATGGTACCCAACTACCATACCGACCGGTAAGTTCCAGCGGCTTCCGGAGGGACAGCCCTTAAGATTTATCGAAGGCTAGTACACGAACCCATCACACATCCAATGATCAACTCCATCGAAGCAACCAAGAGCCCAGATAGCGCTATACATCGACACCCTTCTTATCTATAGCAGCCACAGACTACCGGTCATTACAATAAGAAGGGTCCGGAATCCATGCAATGTATGAGCCGTTAGCGGCTCGGGTTTAATCCCACGAAAACACGAGCAACCTACGAATAAACAGATTCATCGACTAAAGAAGCTTGGTATCGCCGGGTAGGAGGCGTCTCAAAACAAATACAAGCAAACTGGAAACGGCGCAATCCATTGTATTACGGACTATCGGCAGGGTCGGTATGTTTGTAAAGGAACAAAGGTATCCGGCAGGTCCTGAAGATTTCTAGCTTACCAGATAACACCCGTTCGCTGACCGAGAAGGTGTTCGAGAAGCTGAACAACGATTCCGACCTCGAGCACAGAAGAAACATCGCACTTGGGGTTGGAACACAGGAGCGAAAGAAGAAGCGATCTAGGAGGGTGCTACAAGAAGACTAAAGAAAACGCCCACTTCATTTTCTCCAAGCACGTCAACATGGATGACGCTATCTGATGAATTCCGTGCCTACAAACCCAATGGTGACTGCAATCAGAGTGTCTCACGACAAATGCCAGCTATCTATATCTATAGAAAAGGAAATCCCAAAATATTTTGAACATTTGACAGTACAACTAATTTTAATAAACGGAATCCATTTAAAACGTTTTCAAGATGGTGGCACTTTCATGTATACCGGAAATTGATTTCAACTTGGTTACTTTAAATATTTGGACAGCAAACGTCATTTTTTTTACTTAAAAATTTAAATATATCAAAAAGGACTAAATTTACGTGTAGGACCCTACACATGAAATGTATATACAATTTTACGTAGAATCTAAAAATGAAATTAACATACTCATGTAGCGTGTTCTATTAATTTGAAAATGTATTAGATGTATTATTCTTATTCACATTAGAATGTCAAAGTTTCAAAATATTCTGAAGTTGCCAGTCCACTCAAAAAAAATTAAAGCGAAAAAATGGAAATTAAACAGAACTTATTTGAATTAGTTCTGTTTAATTGCCATTTTATCGCTTTAATTTTTTTGTAGGGGACTGTCTTAGAAACATGTAGGCGTCCATTTTGAGCGCACGTCGAAGAAGAAATTTTGAATTGATTGCAGTTTAATAACAACATTAGTAGCGAACATTCAATAAAGAGAAATGGATTGTGTTTGGAACACGAAGCGTGCGTTGAAAAAGAAGTTTTGAATTGGTTTCAGATTGTCATTAAATTGAAACAGAGCCGTCCATTGATGAACTTGCTATCGAAGACGCCGATTGATGCTGTTATTTTTTGAGCTTCTGTTTCCGTATTTGCGGATGAACATGTTTTTTTTATAACCATTTATTTGAAACAAGTGATATTAAACAATTTTCTTTTGCGACACTTGAATGTCAATTGTTCAATTCGTATTGTGCCGGTTTCACGGCCGTCTCTTGGAAGTTTAGTTCTACCTATTTCTTATTTCAATTCCCGTGTTTTACTTTTTTATAAACGTCGTGTGGAAGACATTCGGAATGAAGTTTTCAAATGGTCTATCGAGATTCACTTCAATCGCTATTTCTCCAATATAAATAAAACAAGACTTACTGTCATGTCGCTATAAAATATTTCTGTATTTAGCCCTACTTCGTTTGGAATTTTCCTCAATCCATTACATGCTTTTCACACAGACTTTGACCTTTAGCAGATTACAGATTAACAATCTTTTCCAGAAATCTCTAAAAAAGAGATATTTATAAAAACGCGAGGGCTGGGTCGTTACTTATAAATTTACTTGCGAGAAGGAGATTATCATTTTTTCCTTAAATCACATTTAATCCTTTGTAAGATTCTATTCAGGGTTGAAATATCTGATCTTATGTAGAACCTTAACTTGGCGATAACAGAGCCTAAAAATAAGATTTGACGCAACACAATACTTTTTCGGATATTACGAAAAGGAATAAGTATCTATTGTTTATTTGGATAAGAAATTTCTGAATAGACGGGAGCAACGTCTTACATCTCTTTGAAAGCTTTGCACTTGGTAGCAATAGGTTTTTGAGATTTATTTACATTTTCATTTATCGTTTGCAGTCAATTTTCAACAATTCCAATTTTAAAGTTGTGGATTTATCGTTCGATTTATGTAACCTACTTTGACTGCCACTTTGTATTCATTATATTTTGGAGAACCCTAAACCGTATTTTTCGTGTTTACTCTCGAATCATGGCAAAAAGCAACCCAGCGCATGCAATATAATAAACCGCCACAGTCAAGAGAAACTTTACTTGTGAAACACGTTGACAAGAATTGATTGTGCTTTAAACTTTATGTAGGTAGGTACTTACGTATATTAATGCAATTACAACCTCAAAGAAAGACAGTACTCCATTTTGAAAGAAAATTTTAGGGAAAGCTCCTTGTAAAGATTTTTAATAAGTCCCTTAAAATGAAAAGGCACTTCATCGTGATAAGTTCCTTATTAGGATCAAAAAGTAGCAGCTTTTGAAAAGTTTACGTCGTAATTTCTACTTTATAAGTATGTCTGTACTTAAGAGAAATGCGAAATTTTCGTGGAAGACTAATATTTCTTTTGTAAGCATTATTAATTTCATTCCGTTAACAGTCATTTTAATTAAAACGTTTCGAATCGTTCGGAGGATATCTATATTCGCATCTAATCTTCAGCGCGAGCGTCGAAGCGACTTTATAATAATTATGGCGTTGCGCAAAAGTTTAAGCTTGTATCTCTTCACGAGAGGTCGGATAAAGGCAATTTAAAGGAAACCATATTTGCCCATTTAGATTAGTGTGTTACATGCATTTATGATAATATAATATCGATTGCATAATCTACAAGTGTACTTCACGTATCAAACTAAAATTATTTTACGTTGTTTTTTAAAGATTATGCAACTAAAGCAGGCCTTCCACGTGCATTCATTTCATCGAACTTGGAGTGTACACTCCTGCAAACAGACTAAGTTCGAACGTGGAAGGGGTCATCGCGCAAAGTTTGCATTGTTCTTGGTGCGGAGCGAAGAGTTTTGCCAATCCTAAATTATTGGTGCGGAGCGATGCTGGGCGCGCGCGTGGATGTGGTTGTCGTTCCTAGAGTTAGGACATAAGTGAGATAGATTTACGCATTGTAGTATGAGGAACCGAAAACGCATGTTCGTTGTTTTCGCGTGCACAATTGTACCTGTATTTGTTCGCCAAGTTTGTACGAACCATGTGCGAACGTGGAAGTGGTATTTCAAGATTCTGTTCCAAGTTCGAAGACATGGCGTTAATTCAAAGTTCGATGAAATGAATGCACGTGGTAGGCCTGCTTAACGCATTACAAAACAAATGCCGGGTAAAGGGACGCATCGATTACAAAGCAGGACTAACGATCAGTGTTCAACAATGGTAGGCAGATAATTTTAAACCAAAATAGCTTAGTAAATTATCGGACAAATTTCGTAGAAAATGGAAAATTTGTCCGATAGGTATTCTCGCACGATTAGGGCACGGGTACACGGGTGTATACCTACCCGCACGTTAGTAAAGGAAGGTATTGCATCGTGGTAAAAAATGGCCCCCACCTTTTTGACGGAAATACACGTTTTGAAGCGCCAGGAATCCGAATCCAACAAAATCTCAGTAATGTCGGTCTGTACCTCGGTCTGTACTCTCATTTCCTGCTAACCGGGTGAACCGATTGGAACCCAATTTGGTACCCATATTCTTAGACATAAACCGCCAGTTGCACAAAAAAAATCCAGGATAATCCGGTATTAAGACCTTTGATGGTGGAGAAGCTGGTGGATGCATATATAAGGAATGGCGTACTGGTTAGTAGACCACTACATCCATTCCAACATGCTTACAGGGCTGGTATGTCCACGGAGACGGCTCTACACAGCCTGGTGTGCAGGCTGGAAAAGGGAATGTCTTTCGGGGGGATAGCTCTGGGAGCGTTTTTAGATATCGAGGGTGCGTTTAACAACACCACGTCGATTCGATTAGTGAGACTGCTGAGAGCTTTGGTATTGATGGGTCGATCGTAAGATGGATCCGAGTCATGCTCGAAAGCAGAGTCATTATATCCTCAATTGGGATGACGGAGATGAGCTCATCGGTTACTAGAAGACGTCCGCAGGGTGGGGTGTTGTCTCCACTGCTGTGGTGCCTGGTACTAGACGGGCTCCTCCGCACCTTGAACGAGAGGGGAGCGTATACACAGGGATACGTGGACGATTTCGCGATCGTCATAACTGGGAAGTTTCCAAACACCGTGAAAGAGCTCATGCAGGGGGCTCTTCAACAGGTGGATAGATGGTACAGTAGCCATAGCCTTTCCGTTAATCCGGAAAAAACCGAGGTTATTTCATTCACGAATAGAAGGAGAGCGGATCTTGCTGGGCTCGCTCTTCGAGGGCGTCAACTGGGTGTGACCAGGTCAGTGAAATACCTGGGAGTCATCATTGACTCCCACGTGACCTGGAAAGGGCACATTAAGCGATTGATCGCATAAGCAAAAAGGCCACTGCATGTCTATGGGCATGTACAAGGGCTTTTGGTTGTACATGGGGCTTGAACCCTCGACTGGTATACTGGCTTTACACTGCAGTGATAAGCCCAATAATACTGTATGGTTCACATGCGCAGTGTAACCTACAGAAAGCAGCTAGGAAAGGTCCAGCGACTCGCCTGTCTGGGAGTCACTGGAGCCCTAAAAACCACGTCAACCATGGCCATGGAGGCACTTCTGGGACTAGAGCCTTTACACTTAGCTATCGAGGCAGAGGCTCGGAAAGCTTCCATACGGCTAAACGATTGGAACGAATGGAAGGATCGAGGCAGCCTTGGACACGGGCGGATCTGGGAGGAAACCCTCAGGACCGATCCCCTACTCGCAAGGAGGGACGTGATCGGGGCTGTCTTGCTAACACCAAAACGTTATAAAGTCATTCTCCCGGACAGGGAGCAGTGGCTGAACTCGGATTGCCCGTTCCTCAAACGGGCATGGGTATATGGTGAACGACCGAGAGCCAGCGTCAGCGTCTCCCTTGGTCAGCGTAGCACCGTGTTTCAGGCAGAGATGTTAGCCATCATGACCTGTGCACAGGAAAACCTCTGTAGAGGTTACCGCAATAAGCATATATACATATGCAGCGATAGTCAGGCGACGATCAGCTACGGCGCTTGATTGCAGGCGAACCCTAGATAGATTAGGTGAGTCTAATAGGGTAAGCTTGATTTGGGTGGCAGCGCACTGCGGAATAGGGGACAACGAAAGGGCGGACGAGTTGGCTCGCGAAGGCAGTGGTGGGGTCTTCGTCGGGCCCGAGCCTACTCTAGGGATTGCTCCCTCCGTTGTTAGGGCCAAGATTAAAGACTGGTTGAGCAGTCAATTCCAGACTCAGTGGCAACAAGTAACCGGACTCCGACAGTCCAAGGCCTTTCTAACAGGGCCCCTTGGCAAATCGGGGTCTTCTAAGCTTCTAAAACTGAATAGAAGCCAGCTTAGGAAGATCACTGGTGTCCTTACGGGACGCTGGATGGTCAACTATCACCTGCATAACATTGGGCTCGCGGAGGAGTCCACGTGCAGGTTCTGTGGCGAGGCAGATGAAACTACCGAGCATGTGGTCTGTCACTGTGACGCTTTGATGTACTTTTTTTATATAAAACAATCAAGTTGATGATGATTTCTCCGAAACGAAACGTTGTATTGAAAATCTCTCAACCCTGATTTGTTGAATTCAAATAGAGAAAGTTTATTTTGTTGTTTTGTTGTTCAAATAACTTCAGAAAACATAAAAACAACATAGACAGATTTCGGTTTTTCTGGCATATATTCGGAAGTAATCGAAATTTTTTTTTGTTTTCTTTATAGCAGGATAATTACCATTGAATTGCACAACTTTTCCCTAATTGGACCATCTTCGTATCTTCTATGGTTTCCGAGATCCTCATGATACACATCCTTATCTTCGTGAAGTACAAAACATGTGTATATCCCCCTCCCCATCCTCAACAGTTTTACTTGGAACCACTAGAGGCATGCGTATGCAAAATCTGAGACAAAATTGGCCGTCTAGCACAACTTCAAGGTATAGGCTAAATACCTACCTTTTACCTACGTTGACCATGTTAATCTTGCAATATAAAATTTCGTGGCCACGAAAACCGGGAACACCGTACATCCGGTATGTTGTTGTGACCGATGTCACTCTATCGCCCTCTTCCTCTTTTTATTTTTTTATTTATAATTTGCGAATAAAAAAACCGAAACGGAACCAAAACAAAAATCGAGAACCCCGATTTCCTCTCTACCTCCGTTCCTCCATCCACAATCCATATGAATCAGTGCACATGAAACTTTGTTCATATTTAAAATTGGAACAAAATGTAAACGGTAAAACGGGCACCCGTTACAATACATCTAGATTCTAGAGCATTAGTAAAACTTTGGATTTTTTAAAATTGCACTTTCAACAATGACGATTACACTGAAAATAATTAGACCTATACTGCATTCATTATAAGAAGGTAGTAGATGGCGCTGTGTTTAAAGATAGACACACACAGGATAAATATAAAACCGCACCAAATTTGAAAAATAAGAATATAAATCAAAAGATTTCACGTTTGGATCATTGAAATTGACATCTAATGTCAGTTCGACAGTTCAGTTCGTAACCGAAACTACTAACATAACAAAATTGGTCACACATTTTATTTGTCGGCGTAATACAGACTCGTGGTTTAACCAATCACAGTGAAGGTCAAAGCTTCCCTATGATTTCTACCGCTACCTTCTTAAAATGAATAGAGTATAGTACTGGGCATTATGTAAGGGGTAATTGGAACTGTGTGTTCAAAGTGAAGTCGGAACTATTGCTAACTTCGTTGGTATTGCAGCTACGAAGTTGGCTAAATTAGAAAACATGGAGCATTTTTTTCATGATTTAGATGGTCGAATCAGAAAAATAATTGCACATCAGGCTTTCAAGATATTTTGAATAAAGTAACCGACACTAAACAAAAGAATAAAAATAAAAATGTTTAACACGAACTACTATGGTTATAACTTATTACCATCCATGTCGTAAAAAAAGTTATTCTATACAAAAAAAATAAAAGTTTTCCGTCTTAATATTGAGACTAAACTAAATTCATAAACATATAAAACATATAATTAGAGCTATTATTAATTTAAACTTTCCAACATATTTTCAACCTATTTCTTCTTTTGTTTAGTATCGGCCATCTGGCGCTGAATATGTATAATCTTTTATTTCAATTTACTACTTTCATTTTTGAGTTATCATGCTAACATACCGAAGAGCCAGGCAGGCAGAAATTATGATTTTATGAGGCACCTTTCCGCCTAAACGCTTTCGCTTTTCATAATCGTAAAAGTTCGAGGACAAGTGTATAACGAATTCATTCTTTTAATCGTAATATTTACCAAAATGGTTGCGGTGAGTTTAATTCTGAATAACTTAATTTCGAATCAAATTTGAAGTTGTATACAAAAATTGTAGGAGACCCGGTTTGTAGATAAATTGTCGTATATGATAAACCTTGTAACGCTAAAAGATGAATGGAAAGTGCGAAATAACATTTGCCTAAATATTGTACTTTTTAACCAAAGAGATTGGTCGGTTATCATTCCTGGAAAACATTACTGGTCCGTGAATAAGACAGGAAGTAACACCGAAGTAGTACCGTCTGTGTGGCTCAGTGGTAGAGCGTTGGGCTACATCGCCGGGAGGTCGGATGTTCGAACCTGAGCTGAGGTAAGAATTTTTCATCTGTGGCACAGATGGGAATTTCCTTAGTAGATCAGTTTCGAGCATTCTGCCGGCTACTCCGAATTAGGTTTTCCTGCAGTTTTCCTAATTCGTAAAAATACCCGAGTAGTATAGAACAACTTAAACCCTTCTGTAGAGGCACCTCATAATGCGTGTCACTCTGTAATTAGGCGAAAGTCTGTTGAGGGCCCAGAACAAGAGAGGGACAATCAATAACACAGAACGTTTATTCAAAAAGGATTAGTTTGTCACAACAATTCTATACTGTCATAAAAAATCCTGATCCTGATGAAAATCTTGAAAGACGCAAAGCAGAAACAAATTTGAATCATTGCTTTCTTCCAACAAATCGTTTGCCACAAGAAAATGTTACCACTAACTTTTTTTTTAATTTTAGGTTGGAAACTAACAATTCATAAAAGAGGGGTTGACACATGATCGCGGTTGGCGAGCCCCCCCGGCCACTGGGGTCATGCGTGAGCTAAATGCCCCGGAGCTCCAAAACCTAACGGAAGATCAACAGCCCTACATACATGAACACCTTTTGCTCCACGCTGACGGTAAGCTTAGTAGTAGTAGAAATATGTGACTAATTCGCTGTTAGGTACTTATTCGGCGACGATTATCGCCGTGTAATGTACGAGTATAATTTGGAGTTATTATTTCCGTCTATTGGAAAGCAGTGAAAACTTTTTGCGTATTTTGGAAACCTTGGAAGATTGTGCCATTTAAAAATTCTACATTTTGGAACCACTTAGAGCATTCGCCAAAATTTTTTGAAAATTTTATAATATCTCGAAACATGAATGAAGCTGCAGAAAGTTAAACTTTTTTCAGACCACTTTGAGTTGTGTTCTCTCAGTAAAAATAAAGTGTTACGACAGTTTAGCTGTATCAACGGGTCTAGGACAATGGGCCCATCCCGCCTTCATTTTTTATTTCTGATCCACAAAGTACATTAAAAATAAAAAGACCCGTGTGTCCTCAATTTTTATTTGCGAGTAAAATAAACCCAAAATAAATTATTGAAAAGCTGTGTTTTTAGTCCGAATTTGAAACGCTTCAGACTAAATACGTCACAAACCTACAACCAATCACGTAAAAGTGAGCTGGCAACCTTACGCGAGGGTCTGACGTTTGTCACATTTGACGTTTTGAGAGGGATGTTTAACTGCATCTAGCACGAAAGTGACAAGTGCCTGTGACAGATGACGCAAGTTATGAATGCCATTCTTCTGCATTATTGCCAAGTCGTTATGTCATCTGAATGGTTCTAGGAGCTGATTGGTCGGGCTTATTACGTCACAGAGCCCGCCATAATCATATCGTTTTGAATAAACCTTTAAAACCGCACATGTTCATTATTTTTTTGCTAATCAGCCTCTATTTTTAAACAAACTTTTACTGTCCAAAAAAATGTTTTATGGTTTCAGGTACACGCTTATTAAATTAGAACTACGGAATTCAACTATACTGTAAACCCCCATTGCCCGAAAACAATTTCCCGAAAGACAATTCCCCGAAAACAGTTGCCCGAATGGACAATTTCCCGAAACACAATTGATCGAATGGACAATTGCCCGAATAGGCAATTGCTCGAAGAACAATTACCCGAAAGGAGAATTGACTTCTTACTGGGCATAGCACATAATTTATCTTATTAGCATAAAGGAAATACATAAAAATATTAAATACATAAATAAATTAAAAAAATAAAAATAAAAACGCAAAATAAATTTAAAAAAGCTTTACAAGATAAAAAATCTAAAAAAAATGACAAATTGGATGTTTTATTCCAAGTTCTAAACATGGCAGCGGTACGCTGTCAGTCCTAAGCCTGGGTAACATGTGAAGGGTACATGTGTCATATATATATAGACAATGTGCCCATGATGTATGGAATAAATAGTATACACGCTGTTACCTAAAAGTATTCAGACTGTCATTGATCTTGATCACAACCAAAAGAAAGTGACACCTACTCGGGAAATAAAATTGTTTGGTTCCATTTCTCTCAAAATTTGTGAATAAAGAAAGATCTTACTTTACCAACTTAATCTTGACCTCAACCAAAAAGAGATGGCATAAAATTCAGACATCTACTTGGAGACGTTCACTAACTAGGACACTATTAAGACTAATGGGCTGTACTTATTGTTCATTCTACACAACATTTAAGAATCAATTATCGGGATATACTTCTAATGTAGATAGCTACCTGGAGACGATCAATAAGTGACCTTAATCTTAATTATTATAGTATTAGTGGGAGGTACTTATTAAATTTATAAAGTTGTAATAAAATACAACGTTCGGTCAATTCTCCTTTGCCTATTCGGGCAATTGTCCATTCCATCAATTGTGTTTCAGGAAATTGTCCATAAGAGCAATTGTCCATTCGGGCAACTGTTTTCGGGGAATTGTCTTTCGGGAAATTGTTTTCGGGCAATTGTCCGGGAAGGAATTCAGCGCACTATAAAAAGGGGACATACAAGCGTTTTTCAAAATAGGGTAGATACTTATGTATCTAAACATGTGGAGTAGATATTAAACTGAAATTCAAAAATCATGGGTCTTTCCGGGGTACAAAATAAATGCATTCTTAGTCCTTTTTAAACTACATTGCGTCTCCTGGTTGCCTTTTTTAGATATATTTATCACTAATATGGTCCAACATTCAACTCTGAATTCAACGTTAGTGCCAGAATCATCATCACCAACACTTCTATAATTGGTTTGTAGAATAGCCCCAACTAATTTTGACCTATGTATCTCTTTTGTTAATGCGACTGGTGCGGGCCGATTCCCCTTTCACATCCTTTGAGTTTTTTAGTGGTAACAAAAAATGGTACAGCGTCGCGTTTCAACAGTCGTCGATTTCGGACGGTATATAGCCCAGGAATTCAAACCGCAAATTCCGTTCATAAGACAACTGGTCAAAATGTCTTGAATGCACTCTGGCAGTTTTCACGTTAATGTGACCAACCGGGTTGCACTGCCTGCACTTCCTGCACTGCTAGGGAAACGAATCCAAGACCTGAAAATCCGTTACCTAAGCGGTAAACGTAACTTATGCAAACTGCCCGCTACTTTAGCAATAGGCACTTGGTTCTAGTACCATTGAATAAAACCCACATTTTATTCAAAGCTAGTACCTACGTACCTCGGACTAAGAGAAATCTCTAAACTGAAAACGAATTGAAATTAACCAATATGAAATAATATTAGCATACTAGTACTAGTACAATTATGCAGCGAACGATAAAGGCATAAATCAACATATGCCTTTCGTGTTTTTTTAAATTTATAAATAAATAGGCGGCATTGAAGCGCATACTGCAAAGTCCGGTGTTAACCATGGAAATCCAACACAAGTGTCCTATTTTAATATCCACGGCCTATGTACGAAATTTATTTGGTCGATGAACGAGCGAGGAGGGTCCGTTAACTTGGCCCCCCCCCCACTGAGAGATTTCATAGTCGTATTATTTTGAAATGAATGCGCTCGTTATGCGCTCATATGCGCCACCGATAATAACTCTTGCGCCATTATCGTTTTTTAGAAATCCGAAAAAACATTTGGGGGGGGGCCAAGTGAACGTAGCCCCCCCCCCAGTACGTATTTTGTCCCTTGTAACTAGGTCACCTGATACATTTGGTTATGCGCTCAATTGCGCCACTTGAATTAAAGCTAGCGCCATTACGGTTAAGCCGTGACAGATTTTTAAAAGTTACTTTTTTTTAACATCCTTTCATACGAAATTGTACTCTCAGGTATGCGCTGAAATGCGCCGTAAAAAGATATCTTTGCGCCATTATTGTTTTTTGGTTATCCTTAAATATATTTGGGGGGGGCCAAGTGAACGGAATCCCCCATAACGCATTTTGCTACCGGTATTTGTGCCACTTGATACATCTGGTTATGAGCTCAATTGCGCCACTTGAATTAAAGCTAGCGCCATTACGGTTAAGCCATAAAAAAATTTAAAAAAGTGGAGGGTCTAACTTAGCGTTTTCAAAAGTTATTTCCGGAAGTGCGTCCATTTTGAAAATATTTTACATCGATTCGGCCTTCGGAGTAACTCCTAAATATAAATTTTTAAAAACCTACCTATTTTACTTTGTCAGAATCGTTTAACTAAAGCTCCCAAAAAAACACCATGTATAGTGTTTCTGAAACACTATAATGGCGCCAAGATTTTTGTTTACGGTGCATTTTAGCGCATGATGAAAGATATGATGTAGTAGAAAAAACATGTTAAAAAACGTAACTTTTGAAAACGTTAAGTTAGCCCCCCTCCCCTTTTTAAAATTGTTTTATGGCTTAACCGTAATGGCGCTAGCTTTAATTCAAGTGGCGCAATTGAGCTCATAACCAGATGTATCAAGTGGCACAAATACCGGTAGCAAAATGCGTTATGGGGGATTCCGTTCACTTGGCCCCCCCCCCCCCAAATATATTTAAGGATAACCAAAAAACAATAATGGCGCAAAGATATCTTTTTACGGCGCATTTCAGCGCATACATGAGAGTACAATTTCGTATGAAAAGATGTTAAAAAAAAGTAACTTTTAAAAACGTTAAGTTGCCCCCCCCACTTTTTAAAAATTTGTCACGGCTTAACCGTAATGGCGCTAGCTTTAATTCAAATGGCGCAATTGAGCGCATAACCAAATGTATCAGGTGACCTAGTTACAAGGGACAAAATACGTACTGGGGGGGCTACGTTCACTTGGCCCCCCCAAATGTTTTTTCGGATTTCTAAAAAACGATAATAGCGCAAAAGTTATTATCGGTGGCGCATATGAGCGCATAACGAGCGCATTCATTTCAAAATAATACGACTATGAAATCTCTCAGTGGGGGGGCCAAGTTAACGGACCCGAGCGAGGATTATTTATGGGAACTTAAAATACCAACGTGTATGATCACTATCATACAACTGGTCATATAAGGGACAAGCTTATCGCGGATGCAATTGGAATTTTATTAACCTTAATTAATATTCCAGCCGAAGGCGGGGTAAAACAATTAATTTTTACTTGTAAATAAAGGAACATGAGCTAATGGATAAGTTACAGACGTTATGATTGAAAGGCGAAGGGTGATGACCATTACACTTTAATTTAAAATAAGATGTAGCACTATTGCAAAAGCTTATTTATACTACCATACCTAGTCTTTGTTGAGAAGTGCACAAACCAGTGTTATCGATGTATGTTGTTACGCCTGTACGGCGTTTTCGGAAAAATTTGATTTAAAATTTAATCTTACAAAGAGATTCAAATTTACATTTCATGGTTTACCTAATAGAAAGGTCAGTAATATTCCTCAAAAATTTAATGAGATGAAAGTGGAACCTCTATGTATAAAATTACATTATCACATTTTACCCACCTGGTAAAAAGAAGAATATAGAAATTTCCTACTGCCAGTCGTAAACCGCTACCTTCATAAACTTTTCACGCGTATAATTGTAATTGGATAGAGAATATGGCCGTGAACCTTTAAGTATCGCAAGTAGGGACGATTTAAACTTTACGATTTTCAATTTCTGTATTATGAACGCTATACAATAAAATAATATTGTTACATCTCTCCCGTGTTTGAGTATAATTGCGTAACGTTTATTTAATCTTTATTTAATCTTTTCATAACTCACATTTACCCCAATATACGATTTTTGGCAGCGCTCCAAAATTATACCATTTTTCATTCGGGTTTGTTAATCGTGTTTATATCAATCTCAACACATTCCCACTAACTTTGCATTTTTGTTTTTATCAGATACAGTCACTAAACAAATTAGCTTCTCGTATATTTCAAGAGGTGTTTGCCTAATGTACAAAGTTGATAGGGATTCTCGGTTAGGTTAGATTAATGCAAATGAAAAAATTCATTCATTCGTAAAGGTTCTTCCTCAAAAGGACTTTGGCCTACCTGTATCGATTGAAGCTTTATTGCAATAAAATTGTCTACACTCCTGAACTGTACCATATTGTCCGTAAAGACGACTATATAAATAAAAATGCACTTAAAGTTCTCATTTAAAAATTGTCTTTAAAATTTGATTCATCTAAAACATAAAATATTCGAATATGAATGAGCTACAAAAACCTGTACGCGTCCCAACTTTTTATTGCTTCACCCTGTTCCCTTCGTAATTCACAGAACTTGTTAGCGTTAATTTGAGAGTAAGGCATATG